>NC_088226.1:73063318-73240818 GCF_036934945.1 Oncorhynchus masou masou
CTACACCTGTTGGTTAGGGGCTTGTGAGTACACCTGTTGGTTAGGGGCTTGTGAGTAAACATTTCACTGTAAGGTCTACTACACCTGTTGGTTAGGGGCTTGTGAGTACACCTGTTGGTTAGGGGCTTGTGAGTAAACATTTCACTGTAAGGTCTACTACACCTGTTGGTTAGGGGCTTGTGAGTACACCTGTTGGTTAGGGGCTTGTGAGTAAACATTTCACTGTAAGGTCTACTACACCTGTTGGTTAGGGGCTTGTGAGTACACCTGTTGGTTAGGGGCTTGTGAGTAAACATTTCACTGTAAGGTCTACTACACCTGTTGGTTAGGGGCTTGTGAGTAAACATTTCACTGTAAGGTCTACTACACCTGTTGGTTAGGGGCTTGTGAGTACACCTGTTGGTTAGGGGCTTGTGAGTAAACATTTCACTGTAAGGTCTACTACACCTGTTGGTTAGGGGCTTGTGAGTAAACATTTCACTGTAAGGTCTACTACACCTGTTGGTTAGGGGCTTGTGAGTAAACATTTCACTGTAAGGTCTACTACACCTGTTGGTTAGGGGCTTGTGAGTAAACATTTCACTGTAAGGTCTACTACACCTGTTGGTTAGGAGCTTGTGAGTAAACATTTCACTGTAAGGTCTACTACACCTGTTGGTTAGGAGCTTGTGAGTAAACATTTCACTGTGAGGTCTACTACACCTGTTGGTTAGGGGCTTGTGAGTAAACATTTTACTGTGAGGTCTACTACACCTGTTGGTTAGGAGCTTGTGAGTAAACATTTCACTGTGAGGTCTACTACCCCTGTTGGTTAGGGGCTTGTGAGTAAACATTTCACTGTAAGGTCTACTACACCTGTTGGTTAGGAGCTTGTGAGTAAACATTTCACTGTGAGGTCTACTACCCCTGTTGGTTAGGGGCTTGTGAGTAAACATTTCACTGTGAGGTCTACTACACCTGTTGGTTAGGGGCTTGTGAGTAAACATTTCACTGTAAGGTCTACTACACCTGTTGGTTAGGAGCTTGTGAGTAAACATTTCACTGTAAGGTCTACTACACCTGTTGGTTAGGGGCTTGTGAGTAAACATTTCACTGTAAGGTCTACTACACCTGTTGGTTAGGGGCTTGTGAGTAAACATTTCACTGTAAGGTCTACTACACCTGTTGGTTAGAGGCTTGTTAGTAAACATTTCACTGTAAGGTCTACTACACCTGTTGGTTAGAGGCTTGTTAGTAAACATTTCACTGTAAGGTCTACTACACCTGTTGGTTAGGGGCTTGTGAGTAAACATTTCACTGTAAGGTCTACTACACCTGTTGGTTAGGGGCTTGTGAGTAAACATTTCACTGTAAGGTCTACTACACCTGTTGGTTAGGGGCTTGTGAGTAAACATTTCACTGTAAGGTCTACTACACCTGTTGGTTAGGGGCTTGTGAGTAAACATTTCACTGTAAGGTCTACTACACCTGTTGGTTAGGAGCTTGTGAGTAAACATTTCACTGTGAGGTCTACTACCCCTGTTGGTTAGGGGCTTGTGAGTAAACATTTCACTGTAAGGTCTACTACACCTGTTGGTTAGGGGCTTGTGAGTAAACATTTCACTGTGAGGTCTACTACACCTGTTGGTTAGGGGCTTGTGAGTAAACATTTTACTGTAAGGTCTACTACACCTGTTGGTTAGGGGCTTGTGAGTACACCTGTTGGTTAGGGGCTTGTAAGTACACCTGTTGGTTAGGGGCTTGTGAGTAAACATTTCACTGTAAGGTCTACTACACCTGTTGGTTAGGGGCTTGTGAGTACACCTGTTGGTTAGAGGCTTGTTAGTAGCTAGCTTAGCCAGCTAACTATCATAGCTAGCCAACCACCGCGGTCGATATAGCTAAGTAGTAAGCCAGAGAACAACTAGTCACAGTCAGGATAACACAACAACAACAAAAGACAGCAGGAATAAAGTAGAGAGAGCGGAGACTTACCGATTGACGGCTGATTTAGCCACCAAGGAAGAGCCAAGGAGAGGCCTTCAGAGGGAGAGGCCGTTTCACAGGCAGAGGAAGAGTCAGCTAATCTAATTGCGATATAGAATTTACATCACCAGACACCAGAATAGAGCTCCTTCTGGGGAGCCTGTTGGAACCAAGGCATTAGAAACTACCAGACACCAGAATAGAGCTCCTTTTGGGGAGCCTGTTTGAACGAAGGCGATATCTATTTGTCTGGTTACTCTGTACTTGTGGAAAACCCTGGTAAACCTTTTCAGCCGGGAGGCCTGCTGTGTGGATCAATCAATACATTTAATTAGGGTTGATTAATGAAGAAGTGTGTGTGTGTATGTGGACGTGTACAAGACTGTGTGTGTGTGTGTGTGTGTGTGGACGTGTACAAGACTGTGTGTGTGTGTGTGGGTGTGGGGCTGTGTGTGTGGATGTGTACAAGTGTGTGTGTGTGTGTGTGTGTGTGTGTGTGTGTGTGTGTGTGTAGCTGACAGCTGTCTCTATGACCAAGGACAGCATGGCGTCCTGGGGATGCATGGCTTTGTATGACATAAATGTCTCACAATTGAAATAATCACAGTGGATTGAATGCATTTTAATTACTTAATTAGGCCGAATGCTTTTCCAGAGATTCAGCTGTGCACATCATCGAATTAGGCAAACTATAAAATATACAGCATTCAATTAGACAAACTATAAAATGCACAGCATCTAATTAGTAAATACAATACACAGCATTCAATCAGGCAATACAATACACAGCATTCAATCAGGCAATACAATACACAGCATTCAATCAGGCAATACAATACACAGCATTCAATCAGGCAATACAATACACATCATTCAATCAGGCAATACAATACACAGCATTCAATCAGGCAATGCAATACACAGCATTCAATCAGGCAATACAATACACAGCATTCAATCAGGCAATACAATACACAGCATTCAATCAGGCAATACAATACACAGCATTCAATCAGGCAATACAATACACAGCATTCAATCAGGCAATGCAATACACAGCATTCAATCAGGCAATACAATACACAGCATTCAATCAGGCAATACAATACACAGCATTCAATCAGGCAATACAATACACAGCATTCAATCAGGCAATACAATACACAGCATTCAATCAGGCAATACAATACACAGCATTCAATCAGGCAATACAATACACAGCATTCAATCAGGCAATACAATACACAGCATTCAATCAGGCAATGCAATACACAGCATTCAATCAGGCAATACAATACACAACATTCAATCAGGCAATACAATACACAGCATTCAATCAGGCAATACAATACACAGCATCCAATCAAGCAATACAATACACAGCATTCAATCAGGCAATACAATACACAGCATTCAATCAGGCAATACAATACACAGCATTCAATCAGGCAATACAATACACAGCATTCAATCAGGCAAAAAAGACACAAAGGCCTAGTTACAACAAACTGTAAGAGTGCTAATTTGAGATGAATAATAATCGATGGGAATAACATAAATACATTTGATTTAAAAAAAAACGTATGTATGAATAATAATCAGATAAACCGGTATTTTCCTGACATCTAAAACAACAACAACCTTCTTTTAAACCCTTGAAACTGTTATAAACATTTATGTTTTTACTAAAACATAAATATTCTTCACGTGAGATATGAATCCTGTCTCTGCATCAGAAGCCTTCAAATAAAACAGCCTGACCTTTTAGTCTGCAAATGAAAGCTGTGTGCGTCATAAATGGCACTCTATTCCCTTCATAGTGCACTACTTTAGACCAGGGCCCTCAGAGGTAGTGCGCTACAGTAGCATTTGGGACGTATCCAGCAGTTGTTGTTGTTTTTCTTCTTCAATGAGTTGAATGACTGAAATGGTACTCTGTTCCCTAGTTAGTGCACTACTATGTGGGCCCTGGTCAAAACTAGTGCACTGAAGGTTTCATTTCAGACACAGACCCTGACAGTTAGATGTAGTGTTATTTTAAAGCCCAAACTGCATTGAACATTGAAACAAAACGGCCCAGAGCCATAGTAGCGGCTGCATTAGCAAAAGTTAATGAAAAATACAAGAACTGTGTATGTGGCCCGACTCCCTGAACTTTTCCCCAAGGCAGAATATATCTCTCTATAGCCAAGGCAGAATATATCTCTCTGTCGCCAAGGCAGAATATATCTCTCTATAGCCAAGGCAGAATATATCTCTCTATAGCCAAGGCAGAATATATCTCTCTATAGCCAAGGCAGAATATATCTCTCTATAGCCAAGGCAGAATATATCTCTCTATAGCCAAGGCAGAATATATCTCTCTATAGCCAAGGCAGAATATATCTCTCTATAGCCAAGGCAGAATATATCTCTCTATAGCCAAGGCAGAATATATCTCTATAGCCAAGGCAGAATATATCTCTCTATAGCCAAGGCAGAATATATCTCTCTATAGCCAAGGCAGAATATATCTCTCTGTAGCCAAGGCAGAATATATCTCTCTGTAGCCAAGGCAGAATATATCTCTCTGTAGCCAAGGCAGAATATATCTCTCTATAGCCAAGGCAGAATATATCTCTCTATAGCCAAGGCAGAATATATCTCTCTATAGCCAAGGCAGAATATATCTCTCTGTCGCCAAGGCAGAATATATCTCTCTGTCGCCAAGGCAGAATATATCTCTCTATAGCCAAGGCAGAATATATCTCTCTATAGCCAAGGCAGAATATATCTCTCTATAACCAAGGCAGAATATATCTCTCTGTAGCCAAGGCAGAAAATATCTCTCTATAGCCAAGGCAGAATATATCTCTCTGTAGCCAAGGCAGAATATATCTCTCTATAGCCAAGGCAGAATATATCTCTCTATAGCCAAGGCAGAATATATCTCTCTATAGCCAAGGCAGAATATATCTCTCTATAGCGCAGGCAGAATATATCTCTATAGCCAAGGCAGAATATATCTCTCTATAGCCAAGGCAGAATATATCTCTCTATAGCCAAGGCAGAATATATCTCTCTATAGCCAAGGCAGAATATATCTCTCTATAGCCAAGGCAGACTATATCTCTCTATAGCCAAGGCAGAATATATCTCTCTATAGCCAAGGCAGAATATATCTCTATAGCCAAGGCAGAATATATCTCTCTATAGCCAAGGCAGAATATATCTCTCTGTAGCCAAGGCAGAATATATCTATCTATAGCCAAGGCAGAATATATCTCTATAGCCAAGGCAGAATATATCTATCTATAGCCAAGGCAGAATATATCTCTATAGCCAAGGCAGAATATATCTCTCTATAGCCAAGGCAGAATATATCTCTCTATAACCAAGGCAGAATATATCTCTCTGTAGCCAAGGCAGAAAATATCTCTCTATAGCCAAGGCAGAATATATCTCTCTGTAGCCAAGGCAGAATATATCTCTCTATAGCCAAGGCAGAATATATCTCTCTATAGCCAAGGCAGAATATATCTCTCTATAGCCAAGGCAGAATATATCTATCTATAGCCAAGGCAGAATATATCTCTCTATAGCCAAGGCAGAATATATCTCTCTATAGCCAAGGCAGAATATATCTCTCTATAGCCAAGGCAGAATATATCTCTATAGCCAAGGCAGAATATATCTCTCTATAGCCAAGGCAGAATATATCTCTCTGTAGCCAAGGCAGAATATATCTATCTATAGCCAAGGCAGAATATATCTCTATAGCCAAGGCAGAATATATCTATCTATAGCCAAGGCAGAATATATCTCTATAGCCAAGGCAGAATATATCTCTCTATAGCCAAGGCAGAATATATCTCTCTATAACCAAGGCAGAATATATCTCTCTGTAGCCAAGGCAGAAAATATCTCTCTATAGCCAAGGCAGAATATATCTCTCTGTAGCCAAGGCAGAATATATCTCTCTATAGCCAAGGCAGAATATATCTCTCTATAGCCAAGGCAGAATATATCTCTCTATAGCCAAGGCAGAATATATCTCTCTATAGCGCAGGCAGAATATATCTCTATAGCCAAGGCAGAATATATCTCTCTATAGCCAAGGCAGAATATATCTCTCTATAGCCAAGGCAGAATATATCTCTCTATAGCCAAGGCAGAATATATCTCTCTATAGCCAAGGCAGACTATATCTATCTATAGCCAAGGCAGAATATATCTCTCTATAGCCAAGGCAGAATATATCTCTCTATAGCCAAGGCAGAATATATCTATCTATAGCCAAGGCAGAATATATCTCTCTATAGCCAAGGCAGAATATATCTCTCTATAGCCAAGGCAGAATATATCTCTCTATAGCCAAGGCAGAATATATCTCTATAGCCAAGGCAGAATATATCTCTCTATAGCCAAGGCAGAATATATCTCTCTATAGCCAAGGCAGAATATATCTCTCTATAGCGCAGGCAGAATATATCTCTATAGCCAAGGCAGAATATATCTCTCTATAGCCAAGGCAGAATATATCTCTCTATAGCCAAGGCAGAATATATCTCTCTATAGCCAAGGCAGAATATATCTCTCTATAGCCAAGGCAGACTATATCTATCTATAGCCAAGGCAGAATATATCTCTCTATAGCCAAGGCAGAATATATCTCTCTATAGCCAAGGCAGAATATATCTATCTATAGCCAAGGCAGAATATATCTCTCTATAGCCAAGGCAGAATATATCTCTCTATAGCCAAGGCAGAATATATCTCTCTATAGCCAAGGCAGAATATATCTCTATAGCCAAGGCAGAATATATCTCTCTATAGCCAAGGCAGAATATATCTCTCTGTAGCCAAGGCAGAATATATCTATCTATAGCCAAGGCAGAATATATCTCTATAGCCAAGGCAGAATATATCTATCTATAGCCAAGGCAGAATATATCTCTATAGCCAAGGCAGAATATATCTCTCTATAGCCAAGGCAGAATATATCTCTCTGTAGCCAAGGCAGAATATATCTATCTATAGCCAAGGCAGAATATCTCTCTATAGCCAAGGCAGAATATATCTCTATAGCCAAGGCAGAATATATCTCTATAGCCAAGGCAGAATATATCTCTATAGCCAAGGCAGAATATATCTCTCTATAGCCAAGGCAGAATATATCTCTATAGCCAAGGCAGAATATATCTCTCTATAGCCAAGGCAGAATATATCTCTCTGTAGCCAAGGCAGAATATATCTCTCTGTACAACCAAGGCAGAATATATCTCTCTGTAGCCAAGGCAAGCCAGAATATATCGATCGATAGCCAAGCCAAGGCAGAATATAGTGCTCTATCAAATCAATCAAATCAAATGTATATATAAAGCCCTTCTTACATCAGCTGATATCTCAACGTGCTGTACAGAAACCCAGTCTAAAACCCCAAACAGCAAGCAATGCAGGTGTAGAAGCACGGTGGCTAGGAAAACTCCCTAGAAAGGCAGGAACCTAGGAAGAAACCTAGAGAGGAACCAGGCTATCAGGGGTGGCCAGTCCTATTCGGGCTGTGCCGGGTGGAGATTATAACAGAACATGGGGCCAAGATGTTCAAATGTTCATAGGTGACCAACAGGGTCAAATAATAATAATCACAGTGGTTGTAGAGGGTGCAACAGGTCAGCACCTCGAGAGTAAATGTCAGTTGGCTTTTTATAGCCGATCATTCAGAGTATCTCTACTGCTCCTGCTGTCTCTAGAGAGTTGAAAACATTAGGTCTGGGACAGGTAGCATGTTCGGTGAACAGGTCAGGGTTTCATAGCCGCTGGCAGAGCAGTTGAAACTGGAGCAGCAGCATGATCAGGTAGACTGGGGACAGCAAGGAGTCATCATGCCAGGTAGTCCTGAGGCGTGGTCCTTGGGCTCAGGTCCTCCGAGAGAAAGAGAGAATTAGAGAGAGCATACTTAAATTCACACAGGACACCAGATAAGACAGGAGAAGTACTCCAGATATAACAAACTGACTCTAGCCCCCCAACACAAACTATTGCGGCATAAATACTGGAGGCTGAGACAGGAGGGGTCAGGAGATATTGTGGCCCCATCCGAGGACACCCCCGGACAGGGCCAAACAGGAAGGATATAACCCCACCCACTTTGCCAAAGCACAGCCCTCACACCACTAGATAGGTATCTTCAACCACCGACTTACCATCCTGAGACAAGGCTGAGTATAGCCCACGAAGATCTCCCCCACGGCATGAACCCGGACAGGAAGATCACGTCAGCGATTCAACCCACTCAAGTGACGCACCCCTCCTAGGGACGGCATGGAAGAGCACCAGTAAGCCAGTGACAAAGTCCCCGTAATAGTGTTAGAGGCAGAGAATCCCAGAGGAGAGAGGGGAACCGGCCAGGCAGAGACAGCAAGGGCGGTTCGTTGCTCCAGTGCCTTTCTGTTCACACTCCTGGGCCAGACTACACTCAACCATAGGACCTACTGAAGAGATGAGTCTTCTCTCTATACAACCAAGGTAGAATATAACTCTACAGCCAAGCCATGTTCTTATTGACATTGTCCAGCCCCTGGGGAATATGAAATGTAGGATAAATCATTAAAGCATATAAAATCAAATCCAGTTGTATTTGTCACATGGGCCGAATACAACAGGTGTATGTTTACCGTGAAATGCTTACAAGCCCTTAACCAACAAAGCAGTTTTAAGAAAAATATTTACTAAATAAAATAAAGTAAAAAATTAAAAGAGCAACAATAGAATAACAACAACGAGGCTATATACTGGATACTGGTACCAAGTCAATGTGCGGGGGTACAGGTTCGTCGAGGTAATTAGTGGTAAAGTGACTATGCATAGACAATAAACAGGGAGTAGCTGTAAGGGTCGACGCTGGTAGAGACAAGAAGCAGGTTTCAGGGACGGACATAGGACAGGACAGCGTCCAACATAACCACATTAATGCTGACACAGGGAACACACGGGGGAGCAGACAGTTATAGACGGGGCAATCAACAAAGAGAAGGAGTCCAGGTGAGTCCAATGAGCGCAGCTGCGCGTAATGATGGTGACAGGTGTGCGTAACGCCCTCGAGCGCCAGAGAGGGAGAACGGGAGCAGGCTTGACAGTAGCAGCAGTATATCAAAAAGGGGGGGGATCAATGTACATAGTCCAGGTGGCCATTTGATTAATTGCTCAGCAGTCTGATGGCTTGGGGGGTAGAAGCTGTTAAGAAGCCTTTTGGATCTAGACTTGGCACTCTGGTACCGCTTGCCGTGCGGTAGCAAAGAAACCAGTTTATGACCAGGGTGCTCAGCACTCCTTTTACTGTAGGCCATGGTCATCTCCTTTATCTTGAAGTAGAGGTTGTTGGCACCACACTGCCAGACCTCCTCCTTATAGGCCGTCTCATCGTTGTCGGTGATCAGGCCTACCACGTTGTGTCATCTGCAAACTTAATGATGGTGTTGGAGTCGTGCTTGGCCACGGCGTCGTGGGTGAACAGGGAGAACAGGAGGGGACTAAGCACGCACCCCTGGGCAGTGTGGATTTCAATAGAGTTTGCGTCATCTGTGGATCTGTTAGGGCGGTATGCGAATTGGAGTGGGTCTAGGGTTTCTAGGATAATGGTTTTGATGTGAGCATTGAGCATTTTTTCTTGTTTGCTTATGGCCCTATACAGCTTGTTGGTCTTAGTGGTGGTAAATATAGATGAAAACTCTCTTGGGCCCTGGTCTTGGGTCAGGGTTTTGGGCCTGGTCTTAGGTCGGAGATTTGGGCCTGGTCTTGGGTCAGGGATTTAGGCTTGGTCTTGGGTCAGGGATTGGGGCCTGGTCTTGGGTCAGGGATTGGGGCCTGGTCTTGGGTCAGGGATTTGGGCCTGGTCTTGGGTTAGGGATTGGGGCCTGGTCTTGGGTCAGGGATTTGGGCCTGGTCTTGGGTCAGGGATTTGGGCCTGGTCTTGGGTCAGGGATTGGGGCCTGGTCTTGGGTCAGGGATTGGGGCCTGGTCTTGGGTCAGGGATTGGGGCCTGGTCTTGGGTCAGGGATTGGGGCCTGGTCTTGGGTTAGGGATTGGGGCCTGGTCCAGGAGCATCAGTATATCCTAAAGAAAAAATCTTAGTACAGTTCTTTTTTTTGTGTGACTTTATTAAATTTGATTTATTCTGCCTTTATTTAACCAGGTAGGATAGTTGAGAACAAGTTCCCTTTATTTAACCAGGTAGGCTAGTTGAGAACAAGTTCTCATTTACAACTGCGACCTGGTCAAGATTAAGCAAAGCAGCGCGACACAAACAACAAGTTCGAGGTGATTAATCGCTTCTCTGATATCCAGAAACTATTTTTTTGGTCATAAGAGAAGGTGTCGGATATAGTACGAGTTGGGGCCAATTTCATTGTAAAACGTTTCCTTGGTGTTGTAACGACGTTCTTCTGTTGAAGGAGGAGCGGACCAAAATGCAGCGTGGTGGTTACTCATGTTTATTGATGAAAATAGACTAGACATGAAATAACTGAAAATGTACAAAAACAACAGACGGAAATGTGAAAAAACTATACAGCCTGTCTGGTGAAACTAAACACAGAGACAGGAACAATCACCCACCAAACACTCAAAGAATATGGCTGCCTAAATATGGTTCCCAATCAGAGACAACGATAATCACCTGACTCTGATTGAGAACCGCCTCAGGCAGCCATAGACTATGCTATACACCCCACACAACCCCAAGACAAAAACACACCACAATAACCCATGTCACACCCTGGCCTGACCCAATAAATGAAGATCAACATAATACATTTTGACCAGGGCGTGACAGGTGTTAAAACCAGTCTGTGAACAAACTTAAAAATGTATAAATCGATGGTTTGGATTACCGAATGCCATATTGTTCCATATTCTGTTCCAGTTAAGGAGTGGTTCAGACTCAATTAGATCCATACTTTTTTTAATGGCTTGCTCAGAATATGAGCTTTCTAAAAGTTGTTTATATATTATAGAGACCAGTCTTTCAGGAGCCCAGATAATGTATTTATGAATCCCATCATTGCGATTTCCCAAGGTACTCCATAGGCCAGCTGAGTTGTAAATATTGAAAAAAGGATTTGCCTGTGTAATGTGTATTTGTCTTTCAAATCGTGGATTGTTCTCAAACCATTATTGTCCATGAGATCGGTAAGGATCACACATTTAGACCATTGGGGTTCCAAAAGACCGTCCTCCAGATCACATTATTGGGAGATATTGGCGTAAGGGCATGTCATTTTGATTCCCTGTTACATTGTTTTTTAAATGTTTTGCGCCAAAATATAAATTGTTTGAGCAATATAGGACCAAAGCTTAGTTTACATGCTTAAGTGGAGACCACCTCTTCATGACAATAGGAGACACCATATTACATTGTTTAAGGGATATATCAGTGGAGACCACCTCTTCCAGGACAATAGGAGACACCATATTACATTGTTTAAGGGATATATCAGTGGAGACCACCTCTTCCCGGACAATAGGAGACACCATATTACATTGTTTAAGGGATATATCAGTGGAGACCACCTCTTCCAGGACAATAGGAGACACCATATTACATTGTTTTAGGGATATATCAGTGGAGACCACCTCTCCAGGACAATAGGAGACACCATATTACATTGTTTAAGGGATATATCAGTGGAGACCACCTCTTCCAGGACAATAGGAGACACCATATTACATTGTTTAAGGGACCACCTCTTCCAGGACAATAGGAGACACCATATTACATTGTTTAAGGGATATATCAGTGGAGACCACCTCTCCAGGACAATAGGAGACACCATATTACATTGTTAAAGGGATATATCAGTGGAGACCACCTCTTCCAGGACAGTAGGAGACACCATATTACATTGTTAAAGGGATATATCAGTGGAGACCACCTCTCCAGGACAATAGGAGACACCATATTACATTGTTTAAGGGATATATCAGTGGAGACCACCTCTTCCAGGACAATAGGAGACACCATATTACATTGTTTAAGGGACCACCTCTTCCAGGACAATAGGAGACACCATATTACATTGTTTAAGGGATATATCAGTGGAGACCACCTCTCCAGGACAATAGGAGACACCATATTACATTGTTTAAGGGATATATCAGTGGAGACCACCTCTTCCAGGACAATAGGAGACACCATATTACATTGTTAAAGGGACCACCTCTTCCAGGACAATAGGAGACACCATATTACATTGTTTAAGGGATATATCAGTGGAGACCACCTCTTCCAGGACAATAGGAGACACCATATTACATTGTTTTAGGGATATATCAGTGGAGACCACCTCTTCCCGGACAATAGGAGACACCATATTACATTGTTTAAGGGACCACCTCTTCCAGGACAATAGGAGACACCATATTACATTGTTTTAGGGATATATCAGTGGAGACCACCTCTCCAGGACAATAGGAGACACCATATTACATTGTTTAAGGGATATATCAGTGGAGACCACCTCTTCCAGGACAATAGGAGACACCATATTACATTGTTTAAGGGACCACCTCTTCCAGGACAATAGGAGACACCATATTACATTGTTTAAGGGATATATCAGTGGAGACCACCTCTCCAGGACAATAGGAGACACCATATTACATTGTTAAAGGGATATATCAGTGGAGACCACCTCTTCCAGGACAGTAGGAGACACCATATTACATTGTTAAAGGGATATATCAGTGGAGACCACCTCTCCAGGACAATAGGAGACACCATATTACATTGTTTAAGGGATATATCAGTGGAGACCACCTCTTCCAGGACAATAGGAGACACCATATTACATTGTTTAAGGGACCACCTCTTCCAGGACAATAGGAGACACCATATTACATTGTTTAAGGGATATATCAGTGGAGACCACCTCTCCAGGACAATAGGAGACACCATATTACATTGTTTAAGGGATATATCAGTGGAGACCACCTCTTCCAGGACAATAGGAGACACCATATTACATTGTTAAAGGGACCACCTCTTCCAGGACAATAGGAGACACCATATTACATTGTTTAAGGGATATATCAGTGGAGACCACCTCTTCCAGGACAATAGGAGACACCATATTACATTGTTTTAGGGATATATCAGTGGAGACCACCTCTTCCCGGACAATAGGAGACACCATATTACATTGTTTAAGGGACCACCTCTTCCAGGACAATAGGAGACACCATATTACATTGTTTAAGGGATATATCAGTGGAGACCACCTCTTCATGACAATAGGAGACACCATATTACATTGTTTAAGGGATATATCAGTGGAGACCACCTCTCCAGGACAATAGGAGACACCATATTACATTGTTTAAGGGACCACCTCTTCCAGGACAATAGGAGACACCATATTACATTGTTTTAGGGATATATCAGTGGAGACCACCTCTCCAGGACAATAGGAGACACCATATTACATTGTTTAAGGGATATATCAGTGGAGACCACCTCTCCAGGACAATAGGAGACACCATATTACATTGTTTTAGGGATATATCAGTGGAGACCACCTCTCCAGGACAATAGGAGACACCATATTACATTGTTTTAGGGATATATCAGTGGAGACCACCTCTTCCTGGTCAATAGTAGACACCATATTACATTGTTTAAGGGATATATCAGTGGAGACCACCTCTTCCAGGACAATAGGAGACACCATATTACATTGTTTTAGGGATATATCAGTGGAGACCACCTCTTCCAGGACAATAGGAGACACCATATTACATTGTTTTAGGGATATATCAGTGGGGACCACCTCTTCCCGGACAATAGGAGACACCATATTACATTGTTAAAGGGATATATCAGTGGAGACCACCTCTTCCAGGACAATAGGAGACACCATATTACATTGTTTAAGGGATATATCAGTGGAGACCACCTCTTCCAGGACAATAGGAGACACCATATTACATTGTTTAAGGGACCACCTCTTCCAGGACAATAGGAGACACCATATTACATTGTTTAAGGGATATATCAGTGGAGACCACCTCTTCCAGGACAATAGGAGACACCATATTACATTGTTAAAGGGATATATCAGTGGAGACCACCTCTTACAGGACAATAGGAGACACCATATTACATTGTTAAAGGGACCACCTCTTCCAGGACAATAGGAGACACCATATTACATTGTTTAAGGGATATATCAGTGGAGACCACCTCTTCCAGGACAATAGGAGACACCATATTACATTGTTAAAGGGATATATCAGTGGAGACCACCTCTTCCAGGACAATAGGAGACACCATATTACATTGTTTAAGGGATATATCAGTGGAGACCACCTCTCCAGGACAATAGGAGACACCATATTACATTGTTTAAGGGACCACCTCTTCCAGGACAATAGGAGACACCATATTACATTGTTAAAGGGATATATCAGTGGAGACCACCTCTTCCAGGACAATAGAAGACACCATATTACATTGTTTAAGGGATATATCAGTGGAGACCACCTCTTCCAGGACAATAGAAGACACCATATTACATTGTTTTAGGGATATATCAGTGGAGACTACCTCTTCCAGGACAATAGGAGACACCATATTACATTGTTTAAGGGATATATCAGTGGAGACCACCTCTTCCAGGACAATAGGAGACACCATATTACATTGTTAAAGGGATATATCAGTGGAGACCACCTCTCCAGGACAATAGGAGACACCATATTACATTGTTTAAGGGATATATCAGTGGAGACCACCTCTCCAGGACAATAGGAGACACCATATTTCTCTATACTCAGTCAGTCAGGCAGAAGAATCATGTCTAAACCAATTTAGGGTGGGACGAAATGTTAGAGCCTGGAAAAACGAATCATAGTTTAGTGCCGATGGTCCTCCTACATCTTTCCCTCTTTGTAAAGCATAATTTTATCCGGGATCGTTTCCATATACGTTTTAAAACCGCACTATTCATTTGGTCCCAATAGCCAGAATGGGCAGCCATTGAAAGTATTGAACTACAGAAATTCAGCTGTGACAATATATTACGTTAGGGAAAGGGAAAAGGGGGGATACCTAGTCAGTTTGCACAACTGAATGCTTTCAACTGAAATGCGTTTTCCCCATTTATCCCAACCCCTCTGAATCAGAGAGGTGCAGGGGTGGGGTGGGGGAGGGGGGCTGCCATAAACGACTTCCACGTCTTCGGCCCCCTGGGAAACAGTGGGTAGACAATTTAAGGTTAAAGTAACTGCGATACTATTTCAAATCTACTGAGGTTGGATTGAAATGATTTGAGCTGTTAAAGTTTCTTGCCGCTGGTTTATCAAAAGGAAAGAAATAGATCTCAGAAATGGGAATCGATAGTGATTCCATAAGTAGAGACAGAGTCCTCCATCGGGGTCCCGACGGGCAGTAGGGTCTGAATTGGTTAGGTTCATTTTATAACTCGAGATAAAGCTGCATTGTTCTATGATCGTCAATGCGTTTGGGAGCGATTTTTTTATACATTGTCTAGACATAGTAAAATGCGTATAAATAGACGAAGTGATCCGTAGATTTTAGTGTTCATTTCTTTGAATTGACGAATATCCTGGGCCAGAGGTTCCATGGATAATAAAATAGCAAAGGTGAAATGGGATCTCCTTCTGCTGCTTCTAGTGATTCCGACTGTAGCAGAGCAGCTATGGCAGCTGTGGCTGAGGGATTGCCGTATAGTATTTGAATCATATTATTAATGCAATTGGAGCCAATTGGAACCGACGTTCCAAGACAGACCAGAGATAGGACCGTTCTCGTCTATCAAAAGCTTCTTCTGCAATGGATAGATAATCCAACCCCAAGGAGATGCTGTTTCTGATGATTTGTCTAAAATATGTAATAGTTGACGGAGGTTATCAGAGGATTAAAAACGTTTTAACAAAACACGCTTTGGTCCCGTGTGGATCAATTTGGGTAAGTAAGTTTCAAGACGGGACGATGACTATTTTGGAACACAGTTTAATATCTGTGTCTATCGAAGATAGGGGGCGATAGTGAGAACAGTGGGTAACTTGTTTTTCTTTCTAAAAGCGAAATTAGTTGTGTGTTCACATCTCTCCCAAAATAACATTTGTGAATGGCTGTATATATCATTTTGAGCAAAAGTGGACCTAATTGATTCCAACATTTTAAACAGACCTCAGTAGGAATACCATCACAAACAGGTGATTTGCCTTTATTCATGTTATCCAATGATCTTTATGCTCTTTATTCATGTTATCCAATGATCTTTATGCTCTTTATTCATGTTATCCAATACCCTTTATTCATGTTATCCAATGATCTTTATGCTCTTTATTCATGTTATCCAATGCTCTTTATGCTCTTTATTCATGTTATTCAATGATCTTTATGCTCTTTATTCATGTTATCCAATGATCTTTATGCTCTTTATTCATGTTATCCAATGCTCTTTATGCTCTTTATTCATGTTATCCAATGCCCTTTATTCATGTTATCCAATGCCCTTTATTCATGTTATCCAATGCTCTTTATTCATGTTATCCAATGCTCTTTATTTATGTTATCCAATGCTCTTTATGCTCTTTATTCATGTTATCCAATGATCTTTATGCTCTTTATTCATGTTATCCAATGCCCTTTATTCATGTTATCCAATGATCTTTATGCTCTTTATTCATGTTATCCAATGCCCTTTATTCATGTTATCCAATGCTCTTTATGCTCTTTATTCATGTTATCCAATGCTCTTTATGCTCTTTATTCATGTTATCCAATGCCCTTTATTCATGTTATCCAATGCCCTTTATTCATGTTATCCAATGCTCTTTATTCATGTTATCCAATGCTCTTTATTTATGTTATCCAATGCTCTTTATGCTCTTTATTCATGTTATCCAATGATCTTTATGCTCTTTATTCATGTTATCCAATGCCCTTTATTCATGTTATCCAATGATCTTTATGCTCTTTATTCATGTTATCCAATGATCTTTATGCTCTTTATTCATGTTATCCAATGCTCTTTATTCATGTTATCCAATGCTCTTTATGCTCTTTATTCATGTTATCCAATGCCCTTTATGCTCTTTATTCATGTTATCCAATGCCCTTTATGCTCTTTATTCATGTTATCCAATGCTCTTTATGCTCTTTATTCATGTTATCCAATGCTCTTTATGCTCTCTTTATTCATGCTATCCAATGCTCTTTATTCGTGTTATCCAATGCCCTTTATTCATGTTATCCAATGCCCTTTATTCATGTTATCCAATGCTCTTTATTCATGTTATCCAATGCTCTTTATTCATGTTATCCAATGCTCTTTATTCATGTTATCCAATGCTCTTTATGCTCTTTATTCATGTTATCCAATGATCTTTATGCTCTTTATTCATGTTATCCAATGCCCTTTATTCATGTTATCCAATGCTCTTTATTCATGTTATCCAATGCTCTTTATTCATGTTATCCAATGCTCTTTATTCATGTTATCCAATGCCCTTTATTCATGTTATCCAATGCCCTTTATTCATGTTATCCAATGCTCTTTATTCATGTTATCCAATGCTCTTTATTCGTGTTATCCAATGCTCTTTATTCATGTTATCCAATGCTCTTTATTCGTGTTATCCAATGCTCTTTATTCATGTTATCCAATGCTCTTTATTCGTGTTATCCAATGCTCTTTATTCATGTTATCCAATGCTCTTTATTCGTGTTATCCAATGCCCTTTATTCATGTTATCCAATGCTCTTTATTCATGTTATCCAATGCTCTTTATTCGTGTTATCCAATGCTCTTTATTCATGTTATCCAATGCCCTTTATTCATGTTATCCAATGCCCTTTATTCATGTTATCCAATGCTCTTTATTCATGTTATCCAATGCTCTTTATTCGTGTTATCCAATGCTCTTTATTCGTGTTATCCAATGCTCTTTATTCATGTTATCCAATGCCCTTTATTCTCTTTATTCATGTTATCCAATGCCCTTTATTCATGTTAGCCAATGCTCTTTATTCATGTTATCCAATGCTCTTTATTCATGTTATCCAATGCCCTTTATTCATGTTATCCAATGCTCTTTATTCATGTTATCCAATGCTCTTTATTCATGTTATCCAATGCCCTTTATTCATGTTATCCAATGATCTTTATGCTCTTTATTCATGTTATCCAATGATCTTTATGCTCTTTATTCATGTTATCCAATACCCTTTATTCATGTTATCCAATGATCTTTATGCTCTTTATTCATGTTATCCAATGCCTTTTATTCATGCTGTCCAATAACTTTTATTCATGCTGTCCAATGCTCTTTATTCATGCTATCCAATGCCCTTTATTCATGTTATCCAATGCTCTTTATTCATGTTATCCAATGCCCTTTATTCATGTTATCCAATGCTCTTTATTCATGTTATCCAATGCCCTTTTTTCATGTTATCCAATGCTCTTTATTCATGTTATCCAATACCCTTTATTCATGTTATCCAATGCTCTTTATGCTCTTTTTTCATGTTATCCAATGCTCTTTATTCATGTTATCCAATGCCCTTTATTCATGTTATCCAATGCTCTTTATTCATGTTATCCAATGCTCTTTATTCATTTTATCCAATGCCCTTTATTCATGTTATCCAATTCTCTTTATTCATGTTATCCAATGCCCTTTATTCATGTTATCCAATGCTCTTTATTCATGTTATCCAATGCTCTTTATGCTCTTTATTCATGTTATCCAATGCTCTTTATGCTCTTTATTCATGTTATCCAATGCTCTTTATTTGTGTTATCCAATGCTCTTTATTCGTGTTATCCATTCTCTTTATTCGTGTTATCCAATGCTCTTTACTCATGTTATCCAATGCTCTTTATTCATGTTATCCAATGCCCTTTATTCATGTTATCCAATGCTCTTTATGCTCTTTATTCATGTTATCCAATGCCCTGATTGTAAATCTTGGTTTAGATTTACAATCAGAGGTGTACAATTCTTTATTGAAGCGGGAGAATCTTTTGATTGATTAATTTGGTTTTACGATAGTAATTCCCCTATTTCATAGACCACATTTTTATTGATCATTATTCATTCATTTAGTTAGCAAATTGATCACATAATATAGAATGTTGTGGTAATGATCACATGTCTAATTTACATTTTCTTGATTAAAGAAAATAGAGGTGAAGATAATAGTATGAAAAATTTGATTCGTAAAAAATTACTTATACTTGTTTGAGTAAACGTGTACTCTTTGGCTTTTAGGATTATGTGCTCGCCAGGCATCCATGAGGTTGTAATCAGAGAGTATACGATGGAGAGCCTTGTTTGTTTGTGAATTGTCGTCGGTCTTATTAGATTTGTCCTGCGTGTCCAAAATGGTATTCATGTCTTTCCAGATGGAATTTTAGTTCATTCTAACAATTGGTACCCGAGTGGCACAGCAGAGGTCTAAGGTACTGCATCTCAGTGGGGCGTCACTACAGACCCTGGTTCGAATCCAGGCTGTATCACAGAGGTCTGAGGCACTGCATCTCAGTGGGGCATCACTACAGGTTCTGATTCGAATCCAGGCTGTATCACAGTGGTCTGAGACACTGCATCTCAGTGAGGCGTCACTACAGACCCTGGTTCACATCCAGGCTGTATCACAGAGGTCTGAGACACTGCATCTCAGTGGGGCGTCACTACAGACCCTGGTTCACATCCAGGCTGTATCACAGAGGTCTGAGACACTGCATCTCAGTGGGGCGTCACTACAGACCCTGGTTCATATCCAGTCTGTATCACAGCGGTCTAAGACACTGCATCTCAGTGCTGGAGGCGTCACTACAGTACCTGGTTCGCATCCAGGCTGTATCACCATCCGGCCATGATTGGGAGTACCATAGGACGGCGCACAATTGGCCCGGCGTCGTCCGGGTTTGGCACCGGTGAAGGCCGTCATTGTAAATAATAATTTGTTCTTAACTGACTTGCCTAGTTAATTACAAGGTTAAATTAAAAACAATATGCTGTTAGGAAAATCAAAAAATGTAGGAGCATAAACATGAATAAAAGCATTGATTCTACCTTCTTGGACTTACCCAAGATGGTGAGTTTGAGTTTCTTATGTAGCATCATTGATTCTACCTTCTTGGACTTTACCCAAGATGGTGAGTTTGAGTTTCTTATGTAGCATCATTGATTCTACCTTCTTGGTCTTTTACCCAAGATGTTGAGTTTGAGTTTCTTATGTATCATTATGATTACACCTTTTAGTTGTGTTTGTGGCTGATGGAAAAGCAGCCAAGTATGAATGGTTCTCTATTCTGAGTCCTTCTGGAGCAGGTGTGTTTCTTGGAGCATTTCTATATCTTGCTAGAATGTAATACAGAATAGAGTGGAATAGAATACAGAATAGAATACAGAATAAAATACAGAATAGAATACAGAATAGAATACAGAATAGTATAGAATACAGAATAGTATAGAATACAGAATAGAATACAGAATAGTATAGAATACAGAATAGAATACAGAATATAATAGAATACAGCTGGAACATTTTAATACATGAGTTTAGGCCTTTCAAATTCCAAGACAGTATAGCTAACGTTAACATTGTTTAAAGAAATAAAAAAATAAGTATAGATTTAGTGATGTAATTATTATCTTTAGTATTATTAGGTGAGACAAAAAGCAGGACCCACAGGGAAACCAATTCATACTTGTTTTATCATCTGAAGGTATTGAGAAAAAGGAAGTAAAACATGAAAATCAGTATCCATTTACCCCTTCAGACCCTTTAATGTAAGTTATCAGACATCGGCCTTATCATTAGTGGTAACAGAAATAACTAAACATCGGCCTTATTATTAGTGGTAACATAAATAACTAAACATCGGCCTTATCATTAGTGGTAACAGAAATAACTAAACATCGGCCTTATCATTAGTGGTAACAGAAATAACTAAACATTGGCCTTATCATTAGTGGTAACAGAAATAACTAAACATTGGCCTTATCATTAGTGGTAACAGAAATAACTAAACATCGGCCTTATCATTAGTGGTAACAGAAATAACTAAACATCGGCCTTATTATTAGTGGTAACATAAATACCTAAACATCGGCCTTATTATTAGTGGTAACAGAAATACCTAAACATCGGCCTTATTATTAGTGGTAACAGAAATAACTAAACATCGGCCTTATTAGTGGTAACAGAAATAACTAAACATCGGCCTTATTATTAGTGGTGGTAACAGAAATAACTAAACATCGGCCTTATTATTATTAGTGGTAACAGAAATAACTAAACATCGGCCTTATTATTATTAGTGGTAACAGAAATAACTAAACATCGGCCTTATTATTAGTGGTAACAGAAATAACTAAACATCGGCCTTATCATTAGTGGTGGTAACAGAAATACCTAAACATCGGCCTTATTATTATTAGTGGTAACAGATACCTAAACATCGGCCTTATCATTAGTGGTAACAGAAATAACTAAACATCGGCCTTATTTTTATTAGTGGTAACAGATACCTAAACATCGGCCTTATCATTAGTGGTAACAGAAATAACTAAACATCGGCCTTATTATCAGTGGTAACAGAAATACCTAAACATCGGCCTTATTATTAGTGGTAACAGAAATAACTAAACATCGGCCTTATCATTAGTGGTAACAGCAATAACTAAACATCGGCCTTATTATTAGTGGTGGTAACAGAAATAACTAAACATCGGCCTTATTATTATTAGTGGTAAGAGAAATAACTAAACATCGGCCTTATTATTAGTGGTAACAGAAATAACGAAACATCGGCCTTATTATTAGTGGTGGTAACAGAAATACCTAAACATTGGCCTTATTATTAGTGGTAACAGAAATAACTAAACATCGGCCTTATCATTAGTGGTAACAGAAATAACTAAACATCGGACTTATCATTAGTGGTAACAGAAATAACTAAACATCGGCCTTATTATTAGTGGTGGTAACAGAAATAACTAAACATCGGCTTTATTATTAGTGGTGGTAACAGAAATACCTAAACATCGGCCTTATTATTAGTGGCAACAGAAATACCTAAACATTGGCCTTATTATTAGTGGTAACAGAAATACCTAAACATCGGCCTTATCATTAGTGGTAACAGAAATAACTAAACATCGGCCTTATTATTAGTGGTGGTAACAGAAATAACTAAACATCGGCCTTATTATTAGTGGTGGTAACAGAAATAACTAAACATCGGCCTTATTATTATTAGTGGTAACAGAAATAACTAAACATCGGCCTTATTATTATTAGTGGTAACAGAAATAACTAAACATCGGCCTTATTATTAGTGGTAACAGAAATAACTAAACATCGGCCTTATTATTAGTGGTGGTAACAGAAATACCTAAACATTGGCCTTATTATTAGTGGTAACAGAAATAACTAAACATTGGCCTTATTATTAGTGGTAACAGAAATAACTAAACATCGGCCTTATTATTAGTGGTAACAGAAATAACTAAACATCGGCCTTATTATTAGTGGTAACAGAAATAACTAAACATCGGCCTTATTATTAGTGGTAACAGAAGTAACTAAACATCGGCCTTATTATTAGTGGTAACAGAAATAACTAAACATCGGCCTTATTATTAGTGGTAACAGAAATAACTAAACATCGGCCTTATTATTATTAGTGGTAACAGAAATAACGAAACATCGGCCTTATTATTAGTGGTAACAGAAATAACGAAACATCGGCCTTATTATTAGTGGTGGTAACAGAAATACCTAAACATTGGCCTTATTATTAGTGGTAACAGAAATAACTAAACATCGGCCTTATCATTAGTGGTAACAGAAATAACTAAACATCGGACTTATCATTAGTGGTAACAGAAATAACTAAACATCGGCCTTATTATTAGTGGTGGTAACAGAAATAACTAAACATCGGCTTTATTATTAGTGGTGGTAACAGAAATACCTAAACATCGGCCTTATTATTAGTGGCAACAGAAATACCTAAACATTGGCCTTATTATTAGTGGTAACAGAAATACCTAAACATCGGCCTTATCATTAGTGGTAACAGAAATAACTAAACATCGGCCTTATTATTAGTGGTGGTAACAGAAATAACTAAACATCGGCCTTATTATTATTAGTGGTAACAGAAATAACTAAACATCGGCCTTATTATTATTAGTGGTAACAGAAATAACTAAACATCGGCCTTATTATTAGTGGTAACAGAAATAACTAAACATCGGCCTTATTATTAGTGGTGGTAACAGAAATACCTAAACATTGGCCTTATTATTAGTGGTAACAGAAATAACTAAACATTGGCCTTATTATTAGTGGTAACAGAAATAACTAAACATCGGCCTTATTATTAGTGGTAACAGAAATAACTAAACATCGGCCTTATTATTAGTGGTAACAGAAATAACTAAACATCGGCCTTATTATTAGTGGTAACAGAAGTAACTAAACATCGGCCTTATTATTAGTGGTAACAGAAATAACTAAACATCGGCCTTATTATTAGTGGTAACAGAAATAACTAAACATCGGCCTTATTATTATTAGTGGTAACAGAAATAACTAAACATCGGCCTTATTATTAGTGGTAACAGAAATAACTAAACATCGGCCTTATCATTAGTGGTGGTAACAGAAATACCTAAACATCGGCCTTATTATTATTAGTGGTAACAGATACCTAAACATCGGCCTTATCATTAGTGGTAACATAAATAACTAAACATCGGCCTTATTTTTATTAGTGGTAACAGATACCTAAACATCGGCCTTATCATTAGTGGTAACAGAAATAACTAAACATCGGCCTTATTATCAGTGGTAACAGAAATACCTAAACATCGGCCTTATTATTAGTGGTAACAGAAATAACTAAACATCGGCCTTATCATTAGTGGTAACAGCAATAACTAAACATCGGCCTTATTATTAGTGGTGGTAACAGAAATAACTAAACATCGGCCTTATTATTATTAGTGGTAACAGAAATAACTAAACATCGGCCTTATTATTAGTGGTAACAGAAATAACGAAACATCGGCCTTATTATTAGTGGTGGTAACAGAAATACCTAAACATTGGCCTTATTATTAGTGGTAACAGAAATAACTAAACATCGGCCTTATCATTAGTGGTAACAGAAATAACTAAACATCGGCCTTATTATTAGTGGTGGTAACAGAAATAACTAAACATCGGCCTTATTATTAGTGGTGGTAACAGAAATAACTAAACATCGGCCTTATTATTAGTGGTAACAGAAATACCTAAACATCGGCCTTATTATTAGTGGTAACAGAAATACCTAAACATCGGCCTTATTATTAGTGGTGGTAACAGAAATAACTAAACATCGGCCTTATTATTAGTGGTAACATAAATAACTAAACATCGGCCTTATCATTAGTGGTAACAGAAATACCTAAACATCGGCCTTATTATTAGTGGTAACAGAAATACCTAAACATCGGCCTTATCATTAGTGGTAACAGAAATACCTAAACATCGGCCTTATTTTTATTAGTGGTAACAGAAATAACTAAACATCGGCCTTATCATTAGTGGTAACAGAAATAACTAAACATCGGCCTTATTATTAGTGGTGGTAACAGAAATAACTAAACATCGGCCTTATTATTAGTGGTGTTAACAGATACCTAAACATCGGCCTTATCATTAGTGGCAACAGAAATAACTAAACATCGGCCTTATTTTTATTAGTGGTAACAGATACCTAAACATCGGCCTTATCATTAGTGGTAACAGAAATAACTAAACATCGGCCTTATTATCAGTGGTAACAGAAATACCTAAACATCGGCCTTATTATTAGTGGTAACAGAAATAACTAAACATCGGCCTTATCATTAGTGGTAACAGAAATAACTAAACATCGGCCTTATTATTAGTGGTGGTAACAGAAATACCTAAACATCGGCCTTATTATTAGTGGTGGTAACAGAAATACCTAAACATCGGCCTTATTATTATTAGTGGTAACAGAAATAACTAAACATCGGCCTTATTATTATTAGTGGTAACAGAAATAACTAAACATTGGCCTTATTATTAGTGGTGGTAACAGAAATAACTAAACATCGGCCTTATTATTAGTGGTAACAGAAATAACTAAACATCGGCCTTATTATTAGTGGCAACAGAAATAACTAAACATCGGCCTTATTATTAGTGGTAACAGAAATAACTAAACATCGGCCTTATTATTAGTGGTAACAGAAGTAACTAAACATCGGCCTTATTATTAGTGGTGGTAACAGAAATAACTAAACATCGGCCTTATTATTAGTGGTAACAGAAATAACTAAACATCGGCCTTATTATTAGTGGTAACAGAAATAACTAAACATCGGCCTTATTATTATTAGTGGTAACAGAAATAACTAAACATCGGCCTTATTATTAGTGGTGGTAACATAAATAACTAAACATCGACCTTATTATTAGTGGTGGTAACAGAAATAACTAAACATCGGCCTTATTATTATTAGTGGTAACAGAAATAACTAAACATCGGCCTTATTATTATTAGTGGTGTTACGAATCCCTTTTGGCCCGACAGTCTAGGGGGGGATGGTAATGAGACTCGTAACATAACTCATGCAAATTATTATTGTGACAAAGGAAAAGTGTGAACGAAATAAGCACGACAACTGAAATCTACCGTCAAACTCTAGGTTTATTTATAAACACACGGTAATGGGGGGAGCAGGAAAAGGGGCTGAGCTGGACCCAAGGAAAGAAACAATAAGTATTCAAAAACACCCCTAAGCTAGACTAGCCTACTTTAACAACAGCTAACTAACTAACCAAAAATACAGTGGGTGGTCCGCCCAGTTCTAACTAGTGTATTTAACAAAGTTCACCTACGGGTAGTGTATGCCCATGGGCGACTTGTCTTGGTTTCCCCCTTTTCCACCAGCAATCAAACACAAACACCATAACCAAAAACAATACTCACAGGTGATGACAAAGTGCTATGAGGTGCTTAAACAAAAGAGAGGTTACGACACAAAGCGAGAGTGAAACACAGAGACCTACAGACATGGCATTTACAGAGAGATTGAGCTGAGCTGAGCTGTAGAACAAACAAATGGGGTTTTTAAACCATGGGGAAGGAACTGTGATAGGTCAGGAAATATGAGGAGGTGTGTCTTCTGATTGATGATTGATTGGGGAGTGATGATTTTCACCTGTGAGGGGAGAAGGAGAGAAAAGAAACACACACACAGGATACACACACACACACAGGATAACTGTATCCGTAACAAGTGGTAACATAAATAACTAAACATCGGCCTTATTATTAGTGGTGGTAACATAAATAACTAAACATCGGCCTTATTATTAGTGGTGGTAACAGAAATAACTAAACATCGGCCTTATTATTAGTGGTGGTAACAGAAATAACTAAACATCGGCCTTATTATTAGTGGTAACAGAAATACTTAAACATCGGCCTTATTATTAGTGGTAACAGAAATACCTAAACATCGGCCTTATTATTAGTGGTGGTAACAGAAATAACTAAACATCGGCCTTATTATTAGTGGTAACAGAAATAACTAAACATCGGCCTTATCATTAGTGGTAACAGAAATACCTAAACATCGGCCTTATTATTAGTGGTAACAGAAATACCTAAACATCGGCCTTATCATTAGTGGTAACAGAAATACCTAAACATCGGCCTTATTATTAGTGGTAACAGAAATACCTAAACATCGGCCTTATTATTAGTGGTGGTAACAGAAATAACTAAACATCGGCCTTATTATTAGTGGTAACAGAAATAACTAAACATCGGCCTTATCATTAGTGGTAACAGAAATACCTAAACATCGGCCTTATTATTAGTGGTAACAGAAATACCTAAACATCGGCCTTATCATTAGTGGTAACAGAAATACCTAAACATCGGCCTTATTTTTATTAGTGGTAACAGAAATAACTAAACATCGGCCTTATCATTAGTGGTAACAGAAATAACTAAACATCGGCCTTATTATTAGTGGTGGTAACAGAAATAACTAAACATCGGCCTTATTATTATTAGTGGTAACAGAAATAACTAAACATCGGCCTTATTATTATTAGTGGTAACAGAAATAACTAAACATCGGCCTTATTATTAGTGGTGGTAACAGATACCTAAACATCGGCCTTATCATTAGTGGCAACAGAAATAACTAAACATCGGCCTTATTTTTATTAGTGGTAACAGATACCTAAACATCGGCCTTATCATTAGTGGTAACAGAAATAACTAAACATCGGCCTTATTACCAGTGGTAACAGAAATACCTAAACATCGGCCTTATTATTAGTGGTAACAGAAATAACTAAACATCGGCCTTATCATTAGTGGTAACAGAAATAACTAAACATCGGCCTTATTATTAGTAGTGGTAACAGAAATAACTAAACATCGGCCTTATTATTAGTGGTGGTAACAGAAATAACTAAACATCGGCCTTATTATTATTAGTGGTAACAGAAATAACTAAACATCGGCCTTATTATTATTAGTGGTAACAGAAATAACTAAACATCGGCCTTATTATTAGTGGTGGTAACAGATACCTAAACATCGGCCTTATCATTAGTGGCAACAGAAATAACTAAACATCGGCCTTATTTTTATTAGTGGTAACAGATACCTAAACATCGGCCTTATCATTAGTGGTAACAGAAATAACTAAACATCGGCCTTATTATCAGTGGTAACAGAAATACCTAAACATCGGCCTTATTATTAGTGGTAACAGAAATAACTAAACATCGGCCTTATCATTAGTGGTAACAGAAATAACTAAACATCGGCCTTATTATTAGTAGTGGTAACAGAAATAACTAAACATCGGCCTTATTATTAGTGGTGGTAACAGAAATAACTAAACATCGGCCTTATTATTATTAGTGGTAACAGAAATAACTAAACATCGGCCTTATTATTAGTGGTAACAGAAATAACTAAACATCGGCCTTATTATTAGTGGTAACAGAAATAACTAAACATCGGCCTTATTATTATTAGTGGTAACAGAAATAACTAAGCATCGGCCTTATTATTATTAGTGGTAACAGAAATAACTAAACATCGGCCTTATTATTATTAGTGGTAACAGAAATAACTAAACATCGGCCTTATTATTAGTGGTGGTAACAGAAATAACTAAACACCGGCCTTATCATTAGTGGTGGTAACAGAAATAACTAAACCTTGTCCTTATTATTACTAGCAATATGCTGTAAATTACCTTAAACGTAGGAAGAAAAAATAAACAAGCAGAAACTAATTGTGTGGAAACCCTCCATCCTAAACAGTTTGGCCCGAAGGGATTCAATGTGCTGCAACCCAGAAAGGAAGAAAATCCAGTCTGTATGGCACTTCAATATATTGTTCGTTGTTCATTAATTGGTGTGGAGTCATCAATGTATAAATGCCCTGGACTATAAGCAATAATTATAATAACCAAGTCCAATGCCCACCAATATGAATAATAATTATGTTTCTTTTACCCCGCTGAGAGAGTTTCCTCTTCGTTATCTCATGCAGAGGGCAGCAACACAGCCATAGGCTAGGCTAGGCTATGTGATTCTATATGGATAGCATAACTGAATATTGAGCCAGTCATAATAGGGGTAGCTTAGATCTGCCGGTTCGTCCCCTTGTGTGTTGGATGTGCTCATCAAAGAAGTCCTGAGACTCCTTGGCAGTGGGAAAAATGTGTGTGTGTGTGTGTGTGTGTGTTGTATTCTGGAAGGTCAAGATGAGTTTTACTTGGTGGATGAAGCCTCCTCTCAGGTTTAACTTGCGTAGCTGGGATCTCACCTCGTTGTAGGTCAACTTCTGTTTCAGCAGTTCGGCATCCCAGTTCTGAGTAGATGCTGATCCTCTTCAGAGGCCCCCGATTTCTGCTGCCGTTTTAATTGCAAGTCGAGGGCAGAACGATCTCTCGGATAGTAGTGGCCAACTTTTTCTGTTGTCGGGTGTTGAGAGCCGCCCTGTTCCCTCAGGTGAACGGCGAACAGACAGAATATGCTTAACGGGGAACGTCATACACCTTCTGGTGATGTATTCGGTTGACAATTATTAGGAAATAAGACCCTTAAATCATTGTTATTTTGCCAAAGAAAAACCTTGAGATGAGCCACACGTTTCACGGAACCGGAACCGGGACAAGATTCTTGAAGAATTAAACCCTCCGTGAGCTTCGTTCGGCCGTTGTATCCCATCAGTAAGCAATGTTTTTTTACACAAGTGTTTTGTAAACAAAGTAAATGAAAGACGAACACTATATAGCCTCAAAGCAAAACTAAGTTAAAACTAGAATGTTGATATTATTAGTTAGGCTGTTCTGCCATATTTAGTGAGTATCTCTGCCCAATGGCCTGAGCTTTCTGTTATACTCAGTGTATAATTATTATGGTATATCCACACACTCGGTGGCCTGTTCTGTCCTTCCAACTGAACAGCTCTGACCTGACCGGATCACTGGTTACATTAAGCATGTTGGATTTCATTAATGGTCTGACTATACAGCAGCAGCCAACAGCGTTAATGTTGGTTAGCCAGGCCTCAGTAGAGGAACAGAGCATGATCACACACACACACACACACACACACACACACACACACACACACACACACACACACACACACACACACACACACACACACACACACACACACACACACACACACACACACACACACACACACATACATACATATGCACACACACACACACACACACACACAATTGTGCATCTGTAAGAGTTTCTGAGGGTCTTAGGGGCCAAATGTCTTGAGCCTCCTGAATGTTCTTCACCACACTACCTGTGTGAGTTCAATTCACATCGTCGGTGATTTGTGCGCTGAGGAACTTGAAGCTTTCCACCTTCTTCACTGCACTTCCGTCGATGTGAATAGGGGCGCGCTCTTTGCTGTTTCCTAATGTCCACAATCAGCTCCATCATTTTGTTGACGTTGAGGGAGAGGTTATTTTCCTGACAGGGCCCTCATTTCCTCCCTGTAGGCGGTCTGATCACCTCTTGTCAATTTTGGTAATCAAGCCTACTATTGTTGCGTTGTCTGCAAACATGATGATTGAGTTGGAGGCGTGGCCACGCAGTTGTGGGTGAACAGGGAGTACAGGAAGGGGCTGAGCACACACCTTTGTGGGGCCTCAGTGTTGAGGATCAGCCGGGTGGAGATGTTGTTTCCTACCTTCACCACCTGGGGGGCGGCCCATCAGGAAGTCCAGGACCCAGTTGCACAGGGCTGGGTTCAGACCCAGGGCCCCAAGCTTAATGATGAGCTTGGAGGGTATGGTGTTGAAGGCTGCTTTCTTGGGGACAGGAACAATGGTGGACATCTTGAAGCATGTGGGGTCAGCAGACTGGTATAGGGAGAGAATGAATATGTTCGCAAACACTCCAGCCAGCAGGTCTGCGCATGCTCTGAGGACACAGCTAGGGATAATATCTGGCCTGGCAGCCTTAAGAGTGTTAACACGCTTAAATGTCTTACTCACGTCGGCAACAGAGACCAGGAGCCCACAGTCCTCGGGACCAGCGTGGCACTGTGTTATCCTCAAAGCAGGCGAAGAAGGTGTTTATAGATTACAAAGGTTTTCCCTTTGTAATCCGTGATTGTCTGTAGATTGTCTGTAGACCCTGACACATACGTCTCGTGTTTGAGCCGTTGAACTGTGACTCCACTTTTGTCTCTGACGTTTTGCTTGTTTGACTGCCTTACGGATAACTAGACTGTCATATTCCCAGTCACCATGGTTAAATGCGGTGGTTCACGGTTTCAGATTTACACGAGTGCTGCCATTGTCACGACTTGCCTCTCCTTGTTCGGGCGTTGCTCGGTGGTCGACGTCACCGGCCTTCTAGCCATCATTGATCCATATTTCATTTTCCATTGGTTTTGTCTTGTCTTCCTACACACCTGTTTTCAATCCCATTCATTACCTGTTGTGTATTTAACCCTCTGTTTCCCCTCAATGTCTTTGTCAGAGATTGTTTTTATGTCAAGTGTTGTTTTATGTTGTATAGGTGCGCGACGGGTCCTCGTACCCATGTTCGTTTATGTATGTACGTATTTAGTGTTTGGAGCATGTTAAGTGTTAATCGCAAAAATCGCTGAAGTTGGAGACCTTTATCTCCCTCACCAACTTCAAACATCAGCTATCTGAGCAGCTAACCGATCGCTGCAGCTGTACATAATCTATTGGTAAATAGCCCACCCATTTTCACCTACCTCATCCCCACAGTTTTTATTTATTTACTTTTCTGCTCTTTTGCACACCAATATCTCTACCTGTACATGATCATTTATCAATCCAGTGTTAATCTGCAATATTGTAATTATTCGCCTACCTCCTCATGCCTTTTGCACACATTGTATATAGACTCCCCTTTTTTTTCTACTGTGTTATTGACTTGTTAATTGTTTACTCCATGTGTAACTCTGTGTTGTCTGTTCACACTGCTATGCTTTATCTTGGCCAGGTCGCAATTGTAAATGAGAACTTGTTCTCAACTAGCCTACCTGGTTAAATAAAGGTGTTCTCAACTAGCCTACCTGGTTAAATAAAGGTGTTCTCAACTAGCCTACCTGGTTAAATAAAGGTGTTCTCAACTAGCCTACCTGGTTAAATAAAGGTGTTCTCAACTAGCCTACCTGGTTAAATAAAGGTGTTCTCTACTAGCCTACCTGGTTAAATAAAGGTGTTCTCAACTAGCCTACCTGGTTAAATAAAGGTGTTCTCAACTAGCCTACCTGGTTAAATAAAGGTGTTCTCAACTAGCCTACCTGGTTAAATAAAGGTGTTCTCAACTAGCCTACCTGGTTAAATAAAGGTGTTCTCAACTAGCCTACCTGGTTAAATAAAGGTGTTCTCAACTAGCCTACCTGGTTAAATAAAGGTGTTCTCAACTAGCCTACCTGGTTAAATAAAGGTGTTCTCAACTAGCCTACCTGGTTAAATAAAGGTGTTCTCAACTAGCCTACCTGGTTAAATAAAGGTGTTCTCAACTAGCCTACCTGGTTAAATAAAGGTGTTCTCAACTAGCCTACCTGGTTAAATAAAGGTGTTCTCAACTAGCCTACCTGGTTAAATAAAGGTGTTCTCAACTAGCCTACCTGGTTAAATAAAGGTGTTCTCAACTAGCCTACCTGGTTAAATAAAGGTGTTCTCAACTAGCCTACCTGGTTAAATAAAGGTGTTCTCAACTGGCCTACCTGGTTAAATAAAGGTGTTCTCAACTAGCCTACCTGGTTAAATAAAGGTGTTCTCAACTAGCCTACCTGGTTAAATAAAGGTGAAAAAAAAGTGGACTTAAATCAAAAGACTCCGTTTGACTCTCCTGCGCCTGACTTCCCTGCCACCTATACACACCACTCTGACAGCCATCTGTCACGGTTTCTGGTTTGTGTAGGTTTTTATAGTCACCGTGGGAACAACATCCCCTATATGCTTCCTGATGAACTCAGTAACGTGTCCGTGAAAGCGTCAATGTTATTCTCAGAGGCTCACCGGGAACATATCCCAGTCCGTGTGATCAAAACAATCTTGAAGCATGGATTCCAATTGGTCAGACCAGCGTTGAATAGACCTTAGCACAGGTACTTCCTGTTTGAGTTTCTGCCTATAGGAAGGGAGGAGCAAAATGGAGTCTTGATCTGATTTGCCTAAGGGAAGCTGTGGGAGGGCCAGGTAGGCATCTCGAAAAGGCGAGTAGGTTTGTTAAAATCTCCAGTTACAATAAATCAGGATATGTGGTTTCCAGTTTGCATAAAGTCCAGTGTTGTGTTGTTCCTTGAGGGCCATCGTGGTATCGGCTTGAGATTGAATACACACAGCTGTGCCTTTAACCGAAGAGAATTCTCTTGGGAGGTAATACAGTTGGCATTTGATTGTGAGGTATTCTAGGTTGAGTGAACAAAAGGACTTGAGTTTCTGTATGTTATCACAATCACACCATGAGTGGTTATTCATGAAACATACACCCCCACCTTTCTTCTTCCAGGAGAGGTCTTTATTCCTATCTGCACGATGAACTGAGAACCCAGCTGGCTGTATGTATGGGGAGCCAGTATATCTGGAGAGAGCCATGATTGTTACAGTCCCTGATGTCTCTCTGGAAGGAGATCCTCACCCTGAGCTCGTCTACTTTATTATCCAGAGACTGAACATTAGATAGTAATATACCTGGAAGTGGTGGATGGTGTGCAAAGTTGCCTAGGAGCTAGAAGCAGAGTTGCCATGTCTTTTCGGCCCTTGTGTTTGTGAACAGAGACCCAAAACCAACTGGCTATGGGAACTCTTCTCCAGGTTCATCTCTCTGTAGGGGATGGCTTTGTTGTGGAAGGTTTGGGAATTGCTTCCTTTTACGTGGTTGTAGAATTTAACGGCTCTTTTCTGGATTTTGATAATTAGCGGGTATCGGCCTAATTCTGCTCTGTATTCATTATTTGGTGTTTTACGTTGTACAGAGAGGATATTTTTTTGCAGAATTCTGCATGCATAGTCTCAATTTGGTGTTTGTTCCATTTTGTGAATTCTTGGTTGGTGAGCGGACTCCAGACCTCAAAAACATAAAGGGCCATAACTGATTCAAGTATTTTTTTTTCAAGATCCTAATTGGTATGCTGAATTTTACATTATTTTTGATGGCGTAGAAGGCCCTTCTTACCTTGGCTCTCAGATTGTTCAGAACTTTGTGAAAGTTTCCTTTAAGCTGATGTACGTACATTGGCTTGCGAAAGTATTCACCCCCTTGGCACCCCCTTGGCATTTTTCCTATTGGTTGCCAATTTGGAATTGGAATGTATTTTGGGGGGGTTTGTATCATTTGATTTATACAACATGCCTACCACTTTGAAGATAGAAAATATGTTTTTATTGTGAAACAAACAAGAAATAAGACAAAATAACTTAATTTGAACGTGCATAACTATTCACCCCCCCCCAAAGTCAATACTTTGTAGAGCCACCTTTTGCAGCAATTACAGCTGCATGTCTCTTGGGGTATGTCTCTATAAACTTGGCACATCTAGCCACTGGGATTGTTGCCCATACTTCAAGGCAAAACTGCTCCAGCTCCTTCAAGTTAGATGGGTTCCGCTGGTGTACAGCAATCTTTAAGTCATAACACAGATTGAGGTCTGGGTGTTGAATAGGCCATTTCAAGACATTTAAATGTTTTCCCTTAAACCACTCGAGTGTTGCCATAGCAGTCTACTTAGGGTCATTGTCCTGCTGGAAGGTGAACCTCCGTCCCAGTCTCAAATCTCTGGAAGACTGAAACAGGTTTCCCTCAAGAATTTCCCTGTATTTAGCGCCATCCATCATTCCTTCAATTCTGACCAGTTTGATGCTGCCACCACCATGCTGCTGTTCAAAGTTTCAGATATTTTTTATAACCCAACATTGATCTGTACTTCTCCACAACTTTGTCCATGACCTGCTTGGAGAGCTCCTTGGACTTCAAAGTGCCACTTGCTTGGTGATGCCCCTTGCTTAGTGGTGTTGCAGACTCTGGGGCCTTTCAGAACACTGGGATCATGTGACAGATCATGTGACGCTTAGATTGCACACAGGTGGACTTTATTTAACTAATTATGTCACTTCTGAAGGGAGTTGCACCAGATCTTATTTTGGGGCTTTATAGCAAATTGGGTGAATACATATAAACCCACCACTTTTCAGTAAAAAAAAAAGAAATTAACTTCACCAAATTTTTTGTGTATGTCCATTACATGAAATCCAAATAAAAATACATTTAAAATACATGTTGTAATGCAGCAAATTAGGATGAATACTAATAGGCACTGTATATACTGTATATATTTTTTTGGTGTTGAGATGGAATGTTATATTTGTGGTCCTGGCAACTGGACCATTTTTGGAACACAATTATTTTAGTCTTACTGCGATTTACTGGCAGGGCCCAGATCTGACAGAATCTGTGCAAACAACCTAGGTGCTGCTGTAGACCCTCCTTGGTTGGGGACAGAAGCACCAGATCATCAGTAAACAGTAGACATTTGACTTCAGATTTTAGTAGGGTCAGGCCGGGTGCAGCAGACTGTTCTAGTGTCTTCGCCAATTCGTTGATATTGATGTTGAAGAGGGTGGGGCTCAAGATGCAACCCTGTCTCACCCCACTGCCCGGTGGAAAGATATGTGATTTTTGCCAATTTTAACCGCACACTTGTTGTTTGTGTACGTGGATTCGATAATGTCGTATGTTTTCCCCCCAACACCACTTTCCATCAGTTTGTATAGCAGACCATCATGTCAAATTGAGTTGAGCTTTTTTGAAATCAACAAAACATGAGAAGACTTTGCCTTTGTTTTGGTTTGTTTGTTAATTAGGGTGTGCAAGGTGAATGCGTGGTCTGTCGTACAGTGATTTGGTAAAAAGCCAAATTGACATTTGCTCAGTACATTGTTTTCTTTGAGAAATTGTGCGAGTCTGCTGTTAATGATAATGACGAGGATTATCCCAAGGTTGCTGTTGATGCATTTGCCTCCACTTTTGTAGATTGGTGATCAGTCCTTGGTTCCAAATATTGGGGAAGATGCCAGAGCTGAGGATGATGCTAAAAAGTAAAAAGTAAATTTAGCCAATTGGAATTTGTGGTCTGTATATTTTATCATTTTAATTGAGGATACCATCAACACCACAAGCCTTTTTGGGTCGGAGGGTTTGTATTTTGTCCTGTAGTTCATAGAGCCTAAAACGATTGAAGTAGTGGTTTATGGACAGATCTCTGTTTTGGATAATTCATTCTTCGTCTTGTTGTTTGTTGTGTTTTCCAATTTTCCCAGATATGGTTAGATCTGATGTATTCTTCAACACTGAGCTGATTTCTTCTCTTTCCTTCATGTATTTCTGTTTTGTTTCAGTGATTCACCATAGTGAAGGCGTAGGCTCAGGTTTTCTGGGTCTCTATGCTTTTGGTTGGACAGGTTTCTCAATTTACCTTTCTTAGGTTTTTGCTTTCTTCATCAAATCATTTGTCATTGTTTTTAATTTTCTTAGGTCATCTACATGCCATTTTTTGGTTTGATAGGGAAGCTCACAGGTCAAATATACTGTTAAGATTTTCTACTACCAAGTTTACACCTTCACTATTACAGTGGAACGTTTTACCAAGGAAATTGTCTAAAAGGGATTGAATTTGTTGTTGACAAATTGTTTTTTGGTTGGTTTCCACACTACTTTCCTTCCATCTATAGTATTTCTTAATATTATTCAGTTCCTTTGACTTCGATTCCTCTTGGTTGAGTATTGCTCTGTTCAAGTAGATTCTAATTTTGCTGTGGTCTGATAGGGGTGTCAGTGGGCTGACTGTGAACGCTCTGAGAGACTCTGGGTTGAGGTCAGTGATAAAGTAGTCCACATTACTACTGCCATGTGATGAGCTATAGGTGTACCTACCATAGGAGTCCCCTCGAAGCCTACCATTGACTATGTACATACCCAGCGTGCGACAGAGCTGCAGGAGTTGTGACCCGTTTCATTGGTTATGTTGTCGTAGTTGTTCCTAAGGGGGCATATGGGGGAGGGAATGCTGTCACCTCCAGGTAGGTGTTTGTCCCCCTGTGTGCTGAGGGTGTCAGGTTCTTGTCCGGTTCTGGCATTTAGGTCGCCACAGACTAGTACATGTCCCTGGGCCTGGAAATGGTTGATCTCCCCCTCTAGGATGGAGAAGCTGTCTTCATTAAAGTACATGGATTCAAGTGGGGGGATATAGTTAGCACACAGGAGGAGATGTCCTTATTAATTTCTCACCAGATGTAAAATCTTCCAGTTTTGACTAAGTTAATAGAATAGGTTAGGTCTGCTCTATACCAAATTAGCATACCCCCTGAGACTCTTCCCTGTTTCACACCTGGACGTTTGGTGGATGGGCCTCTTTTTCTTTGGCTTGCTCTTTCTCTCAACTCTCTCTCTCTTTCCTCTCCACCTCCCCTGCTCTGGGTCTGATTAATGCACTCATCAGTTATTTTCCTGTTTGTCCTAACGACAAGCACTCCCCTCCAGGGAATCCTCTGACTTTTTACAAATACTGCTGATGCTACCGCCCTGCTCACATCTGACACTTTTTCCCTTCTCCTTCTGTCAGCGGACCTACACACACGCGCGCACACACACACACACACACACACACACACACACACACACACACACACACACACACACGCACACGCACCACCCCCACACGCACGCAGACATCCACGTACACAGATTTTCATGCGAATATTGTAAAATCTGCACCAGAGATGCTTTTGTTGTTTCCATCAAATTGACTTGTTGCAGATTAAAGGCTGTGATGATGTTGCATTTTAAACCCAACTGATGTTTTTGTCACAAAAATGTTTGTGTTTTATAGCCGATAATATAGCCTAAATGATGACATTTTTATGGACAAAAGAGCGAGATCATTTTTTTAGTTGTCGAAACGCAGCCAAACATCGATTGGAAAAGGAACGTCAAGCTCATCACCTTTCAAATAAATTATAAGCAAATTTTATTTGTGACATGCGCTGAATAAAACAACCTTTCTGTTAAATTAAGAGAAATATAGAAGTATAGAAGTAAAAAATAAAAAAAACAATGTGGAGGCGATATACAGGTTATTACGGTACAGAGTCAATGTGGAGGCTATATACAGGTTATTACGGTACAGAGTCAATGTGGAGGCTGTATACAGGGTATTATGGTACAGGGTCAATGTGGAGGCTATATACAGGGTATTACGGTACAGAGTCAATGTGGAGGCTATATACAGGGTATTACGGTACAGAGTCAATGTGGAGGCTATATACAGAGTATCACGGTACAGAATCAATGTGGAGGCTATATACAGGGTATTACGGTACAGAGTCAATGTGGAGGCTATATACAGGGTATTACGGTACAGAGTCAATGTGGAGGCTATATACAGGTTATTACGGTACAGGGTCAATGTGGAGGCTATATACAGGTTATTACGGTACAGGGTCAATGTGGAGGCTATATACAGGGGGTACCGGTACAGAGTCAATGTGGAGGCTATATACAGGTTATCACAGAACAGGGTCAATGTGGAGGCTATATACAGGTTATCACAGTACAGGGTCAATGTGGAGGCTATATACAGGGTATTACGGTACAGAGTCAATGTGGAGGCTATATACAGGTTATCACGGTACAGGGTCAATGTGGAGGCTATATACAGGGGGTACCGGTACAGAGTCAATGTGTAGGCTATATAGAGGGGGTACCGGTACAGGGTCAATGTGGAGGCTATATACAGGGGGTACTGGTACAGAGTCAATGTAAAGGCTATATACAGGGGGTACCGGTACAGAGTCAATGTGGAGGCTATATACAGGTGGTACCGGTACAGAGTCAATGTGGAGGCTATATACAGGGGGTACCGGTACAGAGTCAATGTGGAGGCTATATACAGGGGGTACCGGTACAGAGTCAATGTGGAGGCTATATACAGGGGGTACCGGTACAGAGTCAATGTGGAGGCTATATACAGGGGTACCGGTACAGAGTCAATGTGGAGGCTATATACAGGGGGTACCGGTACAGAGTCAATGTGGAGGCTATATACAGGGGGTACCGGTACAGAGTCAATGTGGAGGCTATATACAGGGGGTACCGGTACAGAGTCAATGTGGAGGCTATATACAGTGGGTACCGGTACAGAGTCAATGTGGAGGCTATATACAGGTGGTACCGGTACAGAGTCAATGTGGAGGCTATATACAGGGGGTACCGGTTCAGAGTCAATGTGGAGGCTATATACAGGAGTACCAGTACAGAGTCAATGTGGAGGCTATATACAGGGGGTACCAGTACAGAGTCAATGTGGAGGCTATATACAGGGGGTACCAGTACAGAGTCAATGTGGAGGCTATATACAGGGGTACCAGTACAGAGTCAATGTGGAGGCTATATACAGGGGTACCGGTACAGAGTCAATGTGGAGGCTATATACAGGGGTACCAGTACAGAGTCAATGTGGAGGCTATATACAGGGGGTACCGGTACAGAGTCAATGTGGAGGCTATATACAGGGTTTTACGGTACAGAGTCAATGTGGAGGCTATAAACAGGGTATTACGGTACAGGGTCAATGTGGAGGCTATATACAGGGGGTACCAGTACAGAGTCAATGTGGAGGCTATATACAGGGGGTACCGGTACAGAGTCAATGTGGAGGCTATATACAGGGGGTACCGGTACAGAGTCAATGTGGAGGCTATATACAGGGTTTTACGGTACAGAGTCAATGTGGAGGCTATAAACAGGGTATTACGGTACAGGGTCAATGTGGAGGCTATATACAGGGTTTTACGGTACAGAGTCAATGTGGAGGCTATAAACAGGGTATTACGGTACAGGGTCAATGTGGAGGCTATATACAGGGGGTACCTTTCAGTCCTTTCAGTCTCCTGAGGGGGAATAGGTGTTGTCGTGTCTTCTTCAAGACTGTCTTGGTGTGTTTGGACCATGTTAGTTTGTTGGTGATGTTGACACCAAGGAACTTGGAGCTATCAACCTTCTCCACTACAGCCCCGTTGATGAGAATGGGGGTGTGCTCTGCCTTTTCTTTTCCGTGAGTCCACTTTCTCCTTTGTCTTGATCACGTTGAGGAAGAGGTTGTTGTCCTGGCACCAGACGGCCAGGTAACTGACCTCCCTATAGGCTGTCTCGTCATTGTCGGTTATCATGCCTACCATCGTTGTGTCATCACCAAACTTAATGCTGGTGTTGAAGTCGTGCTTCGCCACGCAGTTGTGGGTGAACAGGGAGTACAGGAGGGGACTGAGCACTCACCCCTGAGGGGCCCTCGTGTTGCGGATCAGCATGGCAATAAGTCCAGGATCCAGTTGCAGAGGGAGGTGTTTTGTCCCACGATCCTTAGCTTATTGATGAGCTTTGAGAGCACTGTGGTGTTGAATGCTGAGCTGTAGTCAATGAATAGCATGCTCACGTAGGTGTTCCTTTTGTCCAGGTGGGAAAGGGCAGTGTGGAGTGCATTGATTTCACATACACAAAAATATTCCACCTTGTCTAGCGTATTTCGTTTTGTCGACATTTGGAAAGTTTACCTACAAATGTGCATTTTTCCATCAGGTCTGTTTTTCCGGATAGAAACATGATGATTACAGACACACACACACACACACACACACACACACACACACACACACACACACACACACACACACACACACACACACACACACACACACACACACACACACACACACACACACACACACACACACACACACACACACACACACACACACGGGTTCAGATAGTGTTGGAAATCTTTTGAATACATTGAGCATTTGGTGTCTGGATTGCCAGTGTTGCTTTAGGCTGGTTTCAAATAGTATTTGAATTTGATCTCATGCATGGGGGCGGGGCCAGGGCTGTTCCATGTAGTACCCTTTCCATCTTTCTACATGGAACCAAAAAGGGTTCTACCTGGAACCAAAAAGGGTTCTACCTGGAACCAAAAAGGGTTCTACCTGGAACCAAAAAGGGTTCTACCTGGAACCAAAAAGGGTTCTACGTGGAACCAAAAAGGGTTCTCCTTTGAGGACAGCTGAAGTCAACAGTGTTTTTTTGTTGTTGCTTCAATAGAGTGATCAGGGACTTGCAACTATCGGTGTCTCCTACCTATATACACTACCGGTCAACTACAGTTTTCCCTCACAGAAAATACATTACTGCAACACATTAGGCAGAAAATAGCTTTATTTTCATCAGATGGCAACAGAAGTGCAACTCTATTTTGGCTAACAGCCACACCTACGTAAAATTAGCTTACAATCAACACTATTTTGGCTAACAGCCACACCTATGTAAAATTAGCTTACAATGAAAAGCAAGGTATTTTTTTACATACAGTGCCTTGCGAAAGTATTCGGCCCCCTTGAACTTTGCGACCTTTTGCCACATTTCAGGCTTCAAACATAAAGATATAAAACTGTATTTTTTTGTGAAGAATCAACAACAAGTGGGACACAATCATGAAGTGGAACGACATTTATTGGATATTTCAAACTTTTTTAACAAATCAAAAACTGAAAAATTGGGCGTGCAAAATTATTTAGCCCCCTTAAGTTAATACTTTGTAGCGCCACCTTTTGCTGCGATTACAGCTGTAAGTCGCTTGGGGTATGTCTCTATCAGTTTTGCACATCGAGAGACTGAATTTTTTTCCCATTCCTTGCAAAACAGCTCGAGCTCAGTGAGGTTGGATGGAGAGCATTTGTGAACAGCAGTTTTCAGTTCTTTCCACAGATTCTTGATTGGATTCAGGTCTGGACTTTGACTTGGCCATTCTAACACCTGGATATGTTTATTTTTGAACCATTCCATTGTAGATTTTGCTTTATGTTTTGGATCATTGTCTTGTTGGAAGACAAATCTCCGTCCCAGTCTCAGGTCTTTTGCAGACTCCATCAGGTTTTCTTCCAGAATGGTCCTGTATTTGGCTCCATTCATCTTCCCATCAATTTTAACCATCTTCCCTGTCCCTGCTGAAGAAAAGCAGGCCCAAACCATGATGCTGCCACCACCATGTTTGACAGTGGGTATGGTGTGTTCAGGGTGATGAGCTGTGTTGCTTTTACGCCAAACATAACGTTTTGCATTGTTGCCAAAAAGTTCAATTTTGGTTTCATCTGACCAGAGCACCTTCTTCCACATGTTTGGTGTGTCTCCCAGGTGGCTTGTGGCAAGCTTTAAACAACACTTTTTATGGATATCTTTAAGAAATGGCTTTCTTCTTGCCACTCTTCCATAAAGGCCAGATTTGTGCAATATACGACTGATTGTTGTCCTATGGACAGAGTCTCCCACCTCAGCTGTAGATCTCTGCAGTTCATCCAGTGTGATCATGGGCCTCTTGGCTGCATCTCTGATCAGTCTTCTCCTTGTATGAGCTGAAAGTTTAGAAGGACGGCCAGGTCTTGGTAGATTTGCAGTGGTCTGATACTCCTTCCATTTCAATATTATCGCTTGCACAGTGCTCCTTGGGATGTTTAAAGCTTGGGAAATCTTTTAGTATCCAAATCCGGCTTTAAACTTCTTCACAACAGTATCTCGGACCTGCCTGGTGTGTTCCTTGTTTTTCATGATGCTCTCTGCGCTTTTAACGGACCTTTGAGACTATCACAGTGCAGGTGCATTTATACAGAGACTTGATTACACACAGGTGGATTGTATTTACCATCATTAGTTATTTAGGTCAACATTGGATCAGAGATCCTCACTGAACTTCTGGAGAGAGTTTGCTGCACTGAAAGTAAAGGGGCTGAATAATTTTGCACGCCCAATTTTTCAGTTTTTGATTTGTTAAAAAAGTTTGAAATATCCAATAAATGTCGTTCCACTTCATGATTGTGTCCCACTTGTTGTTGATTCTTCACAAAAAAATACAGTTTTATATCTTTATGTTTGAAGCCTGAAATGTGGCAAAAGGTCGCAAAGTTCAAGGGGGCCGAATACGTTCGCAAGGCACTGTATCCATAATATATATGTTTCATGTTTATCATAGAAAGCATGTAGCTAGCTACATTTCCTAATGTTTCGCTTGAAGTTCATCTTGCATTTTACTGTAGAAAATGGCACAGAGAAAAGTACCCGTTCGTGAATACGGGAATTTGATTGGTCTGACGTGGAGAGCAAAGATTTCTCATCAGAGTAGAGAAGTATAACTGAAGCTCAAAATTAGTCTGACGCCGTGCAGAAATGACAATAAGAAGATTTTCAGATTTCAGCTATAAGATATTTCGTATGCGTTTTGTCTTTTTTTTTTAAATGTGCAAAATTATGCATTAATGCGGCCTCTGATACATATAGAATTGTGAGAATTACAATACTTATTGCATCTGCACGTAACATAATATCATATTGTGAGGTCCCTGGCAATTCCCAGCCCTACTGTCGGTTCCTCCGTCTTTCACACTGGCCTGGGGACACATAAAGTATGCAAGACACATTTCTCTATGGCAATACTTAGGTCTACTAGAGTGTACTGAGGAAACTCCAGAAATGATCTGTGGGTAAGATCTAGAGGTAAAGGGATATGGGTTTAACAGGAAGGGCCCCTCGTCGTCCAATCTAATCTAATGCATGTGACACACCAGACCCTATAGCACACAGTACAGCTATGCAGTAGCGTGTGTCCCAAATGGAACACTATTACCTATTTAGGGCACTACTTTAGACCAGGGCCTATAGGGAATAATAGGGTGCCATGCTGCTTTAGACCAGTAAGTATTGTAATAAGTATTGTAATTCTCTATAGGGAATAATTGGGCGCTATATTATTATATATTATATTATTATTATTATATTACCAGGGTCTATAGGGAATAATAGGGTGCTATGCCTAATGCTGCCTTAGACCAGGGTCTATAGAGAATAATAGGGCACTATGCCTGATGCTGCCTTAGACCAGGGCCTATAGAGAATAATAGGGTGCCATGCTGCTTTAGACCAGGGTCTATAGAGGGAATAATAGGTTGCTATGCCTGATGCTGCCTTAGACCAGGGTCTATAGAGAATAATAGGGTGCCATGCTGCCTTAGACCAGGGCCTATAGAGAATAATAGGGTGCCATGCAGCCTTAGACCAGGGCCTATAGGGAATAATAGGGTGCTATGCCTGATGCTGCCTTAGACCAGGGTCTATAGGGAATAATAGGGTTCTATGCCTGATGCTGCCTTAGACCAGGGCCTATAGAGAATAATAGGGTTCTATGCCTGATGCTGCCTTAGACCAGGGCCTATAGAGAATAATAGGGTTCTATGCCTGATGCTGCCTTAGACCAGGGCCTATAGGGAATAATAGGGTGCTATGCCTGATGCTGCCTTAGACCAGGGTCTATAGGGAATAATAGGGTACTATGCCTGATGCTGCCTTAGACCAGGGTCTATAGGGAATAATTGGGCGCTATGCCTGATGCTGCCTTAGACCAGGGTCTATAGAGAATAATAGGGTTCTATGCCTGATGCTGCCTTAGACCAGGGTCTATAGAGAATAATAGGGTGCCATGCTGCTTTAGACCAGGGCCTATAGAGAATAATAGGGTTCTATGCCTGATGCTGCCTTAGACCAGGGTCTATAGGGAATAATTGGGCGCTATGCCTGATGCTGCCTTAGACCAGGGTCTATAGAGAATAATAGGGTTCTATGCCTGATGCTGCCTTAGACCAGGGTCTATAGAGAATAATAGGGTGCCATGCTGCTTTAGACCAGGGCCTATAGAGAATAATAGGGTTCTATGCCTGATGCTGCCTTAGACCAGGGTCTATAGGGAATAATAGGGTTCTATGCCTGATGCTGCCTTAGACCAGGGTCTATAGGGAATAATTGGGCGCTATGCCTGATGCTGCCTTAGACCAGGGTCTATAGAGAATAATAGGGTACTATGCCTGATGCTGCTTTAGACCAGGGCCTATAGAGAATAATAGGGTACTATGCCTGATGCTGCCTTAGACCAGGGTCTATAGAGAATAATAGGGTACTATGCCTGATGCTGCTTTAGACCAGGGTCTATAGGGAATAATAGGGTTCTATGCCTGATGCTGCTTTAGACCAGGGTCTATAGAGAATAATAGGGTTCTATGCCTGATGCTGCCTTAGACCAGGGCCTATAGGGAATAATTGGGCGCTATGCCTGATGCTGCCTTAGACCAGGGCCTATAGGGAATAATAGGGTGCTATGCCTGATGCTGCCTTAGACCAGGGCCTATAGGGAATAATATGGTGCTATGCCTGATACTGCCTTAGACCAGGGCCTATAGGGAATAATAGGGTGCCATGCTGCTTTAGACCAGGGCCTATAGAGAATAATAGGGTGCTATGCCTGATGCAGCCTTAGACCAGGGTCTATAGGGAATAATAGGGTGCCATGCTGCTTTAGACCAGGGCCTATAGAGAATATTAGGGCGCTATGCCTGATGCTGCCTTAGACCAGGGCCTATAGAGAATATTAGGGTGCTATGCCTGATGCTGCCTTAGACCAGGGTCTATAGGGAATAATAGGGTGCTATGCAGCCTTAGACCAGGGTCTATAGAGAATAATAGGGTGCCATGCTGCTTTAGACCAGGGCCTATAGAGAATAATAGGGCACTATGCCTGATGCTGCCTTAGACCAGGGCCTATAGGGAGTAATAGGGTGACATGCTGCTTTAGACCAGGGCCTATAGAGAATAATAGGGCACTATGCCTGATGCTGCCTTAGACCAGGGCCTATAGGGAATAATAGGATGCCATGCTGCTTTAGACCAGGGTCTATAGGGAATAATAGGGTGCTATGCCTGATGCTGCCTTAGACCAGGGTCTATAGAGAATAATAGGGTGCCATGCTGCTTTAGACCAGGGCCTATAGGGAATAATAGGGTGCCATGCTGCCTTAGACCAGGGTCTATAGGGAATAATAGGGCACTATGCCTGATGCTGCCTTAGACCAGGGCCTATAGGGAATAATAGGATGCCATGCTGCTTTAGACCAGGGCCTATAGGGAATAATAGGGTGCCATGCTGCTTTAGACCAGGGCCTATAGAGAATAATAGGGTGCCATGCTGCTTTAGACCAGGGTCTATAGGGAATAATAGGGTGTCATGCTGCCTTAGACCAGGGTCTATAGGGAATAATAGGGTGCCATGCCTGATGCTGCCTTAGACCAGGGTCTATAGAGAATAATAGGGTGCTATGCCTGATGCTGCCTTAGACCAGGGCCTATAGGGAATAATAGGGTGCCATGCTGCTTTAGACCAGGGCCTATAGGGAATAATAGGGTGCTATGCCTGATGCTGCTTTAGACCAGGGTCTATAGGGAATAATAGGGTGCTATGCCTGATGCTGCCTTAGACCAGGGCCTATAGGGAATAATAGGGTGCTATGCCTTATGCTGCCTTAGACCAGGGCCTATAGGGAATAATAGGGTGCCATGCTGCCTTAGACCAGGGTCTATAGGGAATAATAGGGTGCTATGCCTGATGCTGCCTTAGACCAGGGCCTATAGGGAATAATTGGGCGCTATGCCTAATGCTGCCTTAGACCAGGGTCTATAGAGAATAATAGGGTTCTATGCCTGATGCTGCCTTAGACCAGGGTCTATAGGGAATAATAGGGGTCCATGCTGCTTTAGACCAGGGTCTATAGGGAATAATAGGGTGCTATGCCTGATGCTGCCTTAGACCAGGGTCTATAGATAATAATATGGTTCTATGCCTGATGCTGCCTTAGACCAGGGCCTATAGGGAATAATAGGGTGCCATGCAGCCTTAGACCAGGGCCTATAGGGAATAATAGGGTGCTATGCCTGATGCTGCCTTAGACCAGGGCCTATAGGGAATAATAGGGTGCTAAGCCTGATGCTGCCTTAGACCAGGGTCTATAGAGAATAATAGGGTGCCATGCTGCTTTAGACCAGGGCCTATAGGGAATAATAGGGTGCTATGCCTGATGCTGCCTTAGACCAGGGTCTATAGAGAATAATAGGGTGTTATGCATGATGCTGCCTTAGACCAGGGTCTATAGGGAATAATAGGGTGCTATGCCTGATGCTGCCTTAGACCAGGGCCTATAGGGAATAATAGGGCGCTATGCCTGATGCTGCCTTAGACCAGGGTCTATAGGGAATAATAGGGTGCTATGCCTGATGCTGCCTTAGACCAGGGTCTATAGAGAATAATAGGGTTCTATGCCTGATGCTGCCTTAGACCAGGGCCTATAGGGAATAATTGGGCGCTATGCCTGATGCTGCCTTAGACCAGGGCCTATAGGGAATAATAGGGTGCTATGCCTGATGCTGCCTTAGACCAGGGTCTATAGAGAATAATAGGGTTCTATGCCTGATGCTGCTTTAGACCAGGGCCTATAGAGAATAATAGGGTTCTATGCCTGATGCTGCCTTAGACCAGGGCCTATAGAGAATAATAGGGTTCTATGCCTGATGCTGCCTTAGACCAGGGCCTATAGGGAATAATAGGGTGCCATGCTGCTTTAGACCAGGGTCTATAGAGAATAATAGGGTGCTATGCCTGATGCTGCTTTAGACCAGGGCCTATAGAGAATAATAGGGTTCTATGCCTGATGCTGCCTTAGACCAGGGCCTATAGGGAATAATAGGGTGCCATGCTGCTTTAGACCAGGGCCTATAGGGAATAATAGGGTGCCATGCTGCTTTAGACCAGGGTCTATAGAGAATAATAGGGTACTATGCCTGATGCTGCTTTAGACCAGGGCCTATAGGGAATAATAGGGTACTATGCCTGATGCTGCCTTAGACCAGGGCCTATAGGGAATAATATGGATGGTGCTATGCCTGATGCTGCCTTAGACCAGGGTCTATAGAGAATAATAGGGTGCTATGCCTGATGCTGCTTTAGACCAGGGCCTATAGAGAATAATAGGGTTCTATGCCTGATGCTGCCTTAGACCAGGGCCTATAGGGAATAATAGGGTGCCATGCTGCTTTAGACCAGGGCCTATAGGGAATAATAGGGTGCCATGCTGCTTTAGACCAGGGCCTATAGAGAATAATAGGGTGCCATGCTGCTTTAGACCAGGGTCTATAGGGAATAATAGGGTGTCATGCTGCCTTAGACCAGGGTCTATAGGGAATAATAGGGTGCCATGCCTGATGCTGCCTTAGACCAGGGTCTATAGAGAATAATAGGGTGCTATGCCTGATGCTGCCTTAGACCAGGGCCTATAGGGAATAATAGGGTGCCATGCTGCTTTAGACCAGGGCCTATAGGGAATAATAGGGTGCTATGCCTGATGCTGCTTTAGACCAGGGTCTATAGGGAATAATAGGGTGCTATGCCTGATGCTGCCTTAGACCAGGGCCTATAGGGAATAATAGGGTGCTATGCCTTATGCTGCCTTAGACCAGGGCCTATAGGGAATAATAGGGTGCCATGCTGCCTTAGACCAGGGTCTATAGGGAATAATAGGGTGCTATGCCTGATGCTGCCTTAGACCAGGGCCTATAGGGAATAATAGGGTGCTATGCCTGATGCTGCCTTAGACCAGGGCCTATAGGGAATAATATGGTGCTATGCCTGATACTGCCTTAGACCAGGGCCTATAGGGAATAATAGGGTGCCATGCTGCTTTAGACCAGGGCCTATAGAGAATAATAGGGTGCTATGCTTGATGCAGCCTTAGACCAGGGTCTATAGGGAATAATAGGGTGCCATGCTGCTTTAGACCAGGGCCTATAGAGAATATTAGGGCGCTATGCCTGATGCTGCCTTAGACCAGGGCCTATAGAGAATATTAGGGTGCTATGCCTGATGCTGCCTTAGACCAGGGTCTATAGGGAATAATAGGGTGCTATGCAGCCTTAGACCAGGGTCTATAGAGAATAATAGGGTGCCATGCTGCTTTAGACCAGGGCCTATAGAGAATAATAGGGCACTATGCCTGATGCTGCCTTAGACCAGGGCCTATAGGGAGTAATAGGGTGACATGCTGCTTTAGACCAGGGCCTATAGAGAATAATAGGGCACTATGCCTGATGCTGCCTTAGACCAGGGCCTATAGGGAATAATAGGATGCCATGCTGCTTTAGACCAGGGTCTATAGGGAATAATAGGGTGCTATGCCTGATGCTGCCTTAGACCAGGGTCTATAGAGAATAATAGGGTGCCATGCTGCTTTAGACCAGGGCCTATAGGGAATAATAGGGTGCCATGCTGCCTTAGACCAGGGTCTATAGGGAATAATAGGGCACTATGCCTGATGCTGCCTTAGACCAGGGCCTATAGGGAATAATAGGATGCCATGCTGCTTTAGACCAGGGCCTATAGGGAATAATAGGGTGCCATGCTGCTTTAGACCAGGGCCTATAGAGAATAATAGGGTGCCATGCTGCTTTAGACCAGGGTCTATAGGGAATAATAGGGTGTCATGCTGCCTTAGACCAGGGTCTATAGGGAATAATAGGGTGCCATGCCTGATGCTGCCTTAGACCAGGGTCTATAGAGAATAATAGGGTGCTATGCCTGATGCTGCCTTAGACCAGGGCCTATAGGGAATAATAGGGTGCCATGCTGCTTTAGACCAGGGCCTATAGGGAATAATAGGGTGCTATGCCTGATGCTGCTTTAGACCAGGGTCTATAGGGAATAATAGGGTGCTATGCCTGATGCTGCCTTAGACCAGGGCCTATAGGGAATAATAGGGTGCTATGCCTTATGCTGCCTTAGACCAGGGCCTATAGGGAATAATAGGGTGCCATGCTGCCTTAGACCAGGGTCTATAGGGAATAATAGGGTGCTATGCCTGATGCTGCCTTAGACCAGGGCCTATAGGGAATAATTGGGCGCTATGCCTAATGCTGCCTTAGACCAGGGTCTATAGAGAATAATAGGGTTCTATGCCTGATGCTGCCTTAGACCAGGGTCTATAGGGAATAATAGGGGTCCATGCTGCTTTAGACCAGGGTCTATAGGGAATAATAGGGTGCTATGCCTGATGCTGCCTTAGACCAGGGTCTATAGATAATAATATGGTTCTATGCCTGATGCTGCCTTAGACCAGGGCCTATAGGGAATAATAGGGTGCCATGCAGCCTTAGACCAGGGCCTATAGGGAATAATAGGGTGCTATGCCTGATGCTGCCTTAGACCAGGGCCTATAGGGAATAATAGGGTGCTAAGCCTGATGCTGCCTTAGACCAGGGTCTATAGAGAATAATAGGGTGCCATGCTGCTTTAGACCAGGGCCTATAGGGAATAATAGGGCGCTATGCCTGATGCTGCCTTAGACCAGGGTCTATAGAGAATAATAGGGTGTTATGCATGATGCTGCCTTAGACCAGGGTCTATAGGGAATAATAGGGTGCTATGCCTGATGCTGCCTTAGACCAGGGCCTATAGGGAATAATAGGGCGCTATGCCTGATGCTGCCTTAGACCAGGGTCTATAGGGAATAATAGGGTGCTATGCCTGATGCTGCCTTAGACCAGGGTCTATAGAGAATAATAGGGTTCTATGCCTGATGCTGCCTTAGACCAGGGCCTATAGGGAATAATTGGGCGCTATGCCTGATGCTGCCTTAGACCAGGGCCTATAGGGAATAATAGGGTGCTATGCCTGATGCTGCCTTAGACCAGGGTCTATAGAGAATAATAGGGTTCTATGCCTGATGCTGCTTTAGACCAGGGCCTATAGAGAATAATAGGGTTCTATGCCTGATGCTGCCTTAGACCAGGGCCTATAGAGAATAATAGGGTTCTATGCCTGATGCTGCCTTAGACCAGGGCCTATAGGGAATAATAGGGTGCCATGCTGCTTTAGACCAGGGTCTATAGAGAATAATAGGGTGCTATGCCTGATGCTGCTTTAGACCAGGGCCTATAGAGAATAATAGGGTTCTATGCCTGATGCTGCCTTAGACCAGGGCCTATAGGGAATAATAGGGTGCCATGCTGCTTTAGACCAGGGCCTATAGGGAATAATAGGGTGCCATGCTGCTTTAGACCAGGGTCTATAGAGAATAATAGGGTACTATGCCTGATGCTGCTTTAGACCAGGGCCTATAGGGAATAATAGGGTACTATGCCTGATGCTGCCTTAGACCAGGGCCTATAGGGAATAATATGGTGCTATGCCTGATGCTGCCTTAGACCAGGGTCTATAGAGAATAATAGGGTGCTATGCCTGATGCTGCTTTAGACCAGGGCCTATAGAGAATAATAGGGTTCTATGCCTGATGCTGCCTTAGACCAGGGCCTATAGGGAATAATAGGGTGCCATGCTGCTTTAGACCAGGGCCTATAGGGAATAATAGGGTGCCATGCTGCTTTAGACCAGGGCCTATAGAGAATAATAGGGTGCCATGCTGCTTTAGACCAGGGTCTATAGGGAATAATAGGGTGTCATGCTGCCTTAGACCAGGGTCTATAGGGAATAATAGGGTGCCATGCCTGATGCTGCCTTAGACCAGGGTCTATAGAGAATAATAGGGTGCTATGCCTGATGCTGCCTTAGACCAGGGCCTATAGGGAATAATAGGGTGCCATGCTGCTTTAGACCAGGGCCTATAGGGAATAATAGGGTGCTATGCCTGATGCTGCTTTAGACCAGGGTCTATAGGGAATAATAGGGTGCTATGCCTGATGCTGCCTTAGACCAGGGCCTATAGGGAATAATAGGGTGCTATGCCTTATGCTGCCTTAGACCAGGGCCTATAGGGAATAATAGGGTGCCATGCTGCCTTAGACCAGGGTCTATAGGGAATAATAGGGTGCTATGCCTGATGCTGCCTTAGACCAGGGCCTATAGGGAATAATAGGGTGCTATGCCTGATGCTGCCTTAGACCAGGGCCTATAGGGAATAATATGGTGCTATGCCTGATACTGCCTTAGACCAGGGCCTATAGGGAATAATAGGGTGCCATGCTGCTTTAGACCAGGGCCTATAGAGAATAATAGGGTGCTATGCCTGATGCAGCCTTAGACCAGGGTCTATAGGGAATAATAGGGTGCCATGCTGCTTTAGACCAGGGCCTATAGAGAATATTAGGCGCTATGCCTGATGCTGCCTTAGACCAGGGCCTATAGAGAATATTAGGGTGCTATGCCTGATGCTGCCTTAGACCAGGGTCTATAGGGAATAATAGGGTGCTATGCAGCCTTAGACCAGGGTCTATAGAGAATAATAGGGTGCCATGCTGCTTTAGACCAGGGCCTATAGAGAATAATAGGGCACTATGCCTGATGCTGCCTTAGACCAGGGCCTATAGGGAGTAATAGGGTGACATGCTGCTTTAGACCAGGGCCTATAGAGAATAATAGGGCACTATGCCTGATGCTGCCTTAGACCAGGGCCTATAGGGAATAATAGGATGCCATGCTGCTTTAGACCAGGGTCTATAGGGAATAATAGGGTGCTATGCCTGATGCTGCCTTAGACCAGGGTCTATAGAGAATAATAGGGTGCCATGCTGCTTTAGACCAGGGCCTATAGGGAATAATAGGGTGCCATGCTGCCTTAGACCAGGGTCTATAGGGAATAATAGGGCACTATGCCTGATGCTGCCTTAGACCAGGGCCTATAGGGAATAATAGGATGCCATGCTGCTTTAGACCAGGGCCTATAGGGAATAATAGGGTGCCATGCTGCTTTAGACCAGGGCCTATAGAGAATAATAGGGTGCCATGCTGCTTTAGACCAGGGTCTATAGGGAATAATAGGGTGTCATGCTGCCTTAGACCAGGGTCTATAGGGAATAATAGGGTGCCATGCCTGATGCTGCCTTAGACCAGGGTCTATAGAGAATAATAGGGTGCTATGCCTGATGCTGCCTTAGACCAGGGCCTATAGGGAATAATAGGGTGCCATGCTGCTTTAGACCAGGGCCTATAGGGAATAATAGGGTGCTATGCCTGATGCTGCTTTAGACCAGGGTCTATAGGGAATAATAGGGTGCTATGCCTGATGCTGCCTTAGACCAGGGCCTATAGGGAATAATAGGGTGCTATGCCTTATGCTGCCTTAGACCAGGGCCTATAGGGAATAATAGGGTGCCATGCTGCCTTAGACCAGGGTCTATAGGGAATAATAGGGTGCTATGCCTGATGCTGCCTTAGACCAGGGCCTATAGGGAATAATTGGGCGCTATGCCTAATGCTGCCTTAGACCAGGGTCTATAGAGAATAATAGGGTTCTATGCCTGATGCTGCCTTAGACCAGGGTCTATAGGGAATAATAGGGGTCCATGCTGCTTTAGACCAGGGTCTATAGGGAATAATAGGGTGCTATGCCTGATGCTGCCTTAGACCAGGGTCTATAGATAATAATATGGTTCTATGCCTGATGCTGCCTTAGACCAGGGCCTATAGGGAATAATAGGGTGCCATGCAGCCTTAGACCAGGGCCTATAGGGAATAATAGGGTGCTATGCCTGATGCTGCCTTAGACCAGGGCCTATAGGGAATAATAGGGTGCTAAGCCTGATGCTGCCTTAGACCAGGGTCTATAGAGAATAATAGGGTGCCATGCTGCTTTAGACCAGGGCCTATAGGGAATAATAGGGCGCTATGCCTGATGCTGCCTTAGACCAGGGTCTATAGAGAATAATAGGGTGTTATGCATGATGCTGCCTTAGACCAGGGTCTATAGGGAATAATAGGGTGCTATGCCTGATGCTGCCTTAGACCAGGGCCTATAGGGAATAATAGGGCGCTATGCCTGATGCTGCCTTAGACCAGGGTCTATAGGGAATAATAGGGTGCTATGCCTGATGCTGCCTTAGACCAGGGTCTATAGAGAATAATAGGGTTCTATGCCTGATGCTGCCTTAGACCAGGGCCTATAGGGAATAATTGGGTGCTATGCCTGATGCTGCCTTAGACCAGGGCCTATAGGGAATAATAGGGTGCTATGCCTGATGCTGCCTTAGACCAGGGTCTATAGAGAATAATAGGGTTCTATGCCTGATGCTGCTTTAGACCAGGGCCTATAGAGAATAATAGGGTTCTATGCCTGATGCTGCCTTAGACCAGGGCCTATAGAGAATAATAGGGTTCTATGCCTGATGCTGCCTTAGACCAGGGCCTATAGGGAATAATAGGGTGCCATGCTGCTTTAGACCAGGGTCTATAGAGAATAATAGGGTGCTATGCCTGATGCTGCTTTAGACCAGGGCCTATAGAGAATAATAGGGTTCTATGCCTGATGCTGCCTTAGACCAGGGCCTATAGGGAATAATAGGGTGCCATGCTGCTTTAGACCAGGGCCTATAGGGAATAATAGGGTGCCATGCTGCTTTAGACCAGGGTCTATAGAGAATAATAGGGTACTATGCCTGATGCTGCTTTAGACCAGGGCCTATAGGGAATAATAGGGTACTATGCCTGATGCTGCCTTAGACCAGGGCCTATAGGGAATAATATGGTGCTATGCCTGATGCTGCCTTAGACCAGGGTCTATAGAGAATAATAGGGTGCTATGCCTGATGCTGCTTTAGACCAGGGCCTATAGAGAATAATAGGGTTCTATGCCTGATGCTGCCTTAGACCAGGGCCTATAGGGAATAATAGGGTGCCATGCTGCTTTAGACCAGGGCCTATAGGGAATAATAGGGTGCCATGCTGCTTTAGACCAGGGCCTATAGAGAATAATAGGGTGCCATGCTGCTTTAGACCAGGGTCTATAGGGAATAATAGGGTGTCATGCTGCCTTAGACCAGGGTCTATAGGGAATAATAGGGTGCCATGCCTGATGCTGCCTTAGACCAGGGTCTATAGAGAATAATAGGGTGCTATGCCTGATGCTGCCTTAGACCAGGGCCTATAGGGAATAATAGGGTGCCATGCTGCTTTAGACCAGGGCCTATAGGGAATAATAGGGTGCTATGCCTGATGCTGCTTTAGACCAGGGTCTATAGGGAATAATAGGGTGCTATGCCTGATGCTGCCTTAGACCAGGGCCTATAGGGAATAATAGGGTGCTATGCCTTATGCTGCCTTAGACCAGGGCCTATAGGGAATAATAGGGTGCCATGCTGCCTTAGACCAGGGTCTATAGGGAATAATAGGGTGCTATTCCTGATGCTGCCTTAGACCAGGGCCTATAGGGAATAATTGGGCGCTATGCCTAATGCTGCCTTAGACCAGGGTCTATAGAGAATAATAGGGTTCTATGCCTGATGCTGCCTTAGACCAGGGTCTATAGGGAATAATAGGGGTCCATGCTGCTTTAGACCAGGGTCTATAGGGAATAATAGGGTGCTATGCCTGATGCTGCCTTAGACCAGGGTCTATAGATAATAATATGGTTCTATGCCTGATGCTGCCTTAGACCAGGGCCTATAGGGAATAATAGGGTGCCATGCAGCCTTAGACCAGGGCCTATAGGGAATAATAGGGTGCTATGCCTGATGCTGCCTTAGACCAGGGCCTATAGGGAATAATAGGGTGCTAATTCTGATGCTGCCTTAGACCAGGGTCTATAGAGAATAATAGGGTGCCATGCTGCTTTAGACCAGGGCCTATAGGGAATAATAGGGCGCTATGCCTGATGCTGCCTTAGACCAGGGTCTATAGAGAATAATAGGGTGTTATGCATGATGCTGCCTTAGACCAGGGTCTATAGGGAATAATAGGGTGCTATGCCTGATGCTGCCTTAGACCAGGGCCTATAGGGAATAATAGGGCGCTATGCCTGATGCTGCCTTAGACCAGGGTCTATAGGGAATAATAGGGTGCTATGCCTGATGCTGCCTTAGACCAGGGTCTATAGAGAATAATAGGGTTCTATGCCTGATGCTGCCTTAGACCAGGGCCTATAGGGAATAATTGGGCGCTATGCCTGATGCTGCCTTAGACCAGGGTCTATAGGGAATAATAGGGTGCTATGCCTGATGCTGCCTTAGACCAGGGTCTATAGAGAATAATAGGGTTCTATGCCTGATGCTGCTTTAGACCAGGGCCTATAGAGAATAATAGGGTTCTATGCCTGATGCTGCCTTAGACCAGGGCCTATAGAGAATAATAGGGTTCTATGCCTGATGCTGCCTTAGACCAGGGCCTATAGGGAATAATAGGGTGCCATGCTGCTTTAGACCAGGGTCTATAGAGAATAATAGGGTGCTATGCCTGATGCTGCTTTAGACCAGGGCCTATAGAGAATAATAGGGTTCTATGCCTGATGCTGCCTTAGACCAGGGCCTATAGGGAATAATAGGGTGCCATGCTGCTTTAGACCAGGGCCTATAGGGAATAATAGGGTGCCATGCTGCTTTAGACCAGGGTCTATAGAGAATAATAGGGTACTATGCCTGATGCTGCTTTAGACCAGGGCCTATAGGGAATAATAGGGTACTATGCCTGATGCTGCCTTAGACCAGGGCCTATAGGGAATAATATGGTGCTATGCCTGATGCTGCCTTAGACCAGGGTCTATAGAGAATAATAGGGTTCTATGCCTGATGCTGCCTTAGACCAGGGCCTATAGAGAATAATAGGGTACTATGCCTGATGCTGCTTTAGACCAGGGCCTATAGGGAATAATATGGTGCTATGCCTGATGCTGCCTTAGACCAGGGTCTATAGGGAATAATTGGGCGCTATGCCTGATGCTGCCTTAGACCAGGGTCTATAGAGAATAATAGTGTTCTATGCCTGATGCTGCCTTAGACCAGGGTCTATAGGGAATAATTGGGCGCTATGCCTGATGCTGCCTTAGACCAGGGTCTATAGGGAATAATTGGGCGCTATGCCTGATGAAGCCTTAGTACCTGATTTTTGTTTTGCATACATGAGAGAGTTGCATTGGGTTTTTGTCGATAGCGAGGGCCTTCATCGACCAATGCATGTGGCTTTAACCACCCGAGTTTTGCACACTTGAGAGAGCTGCATTGATATTGCGGTTGGTCTGTCGGTCCTAGTAACTTTTCGCATCGATATAGTAATTTCTAAGAGTCATATTAAACTTAGGCAATTCGAGGTGGACTAGTATGTTGCCGAGTTCGATCATGTCTGCAAAACAGTTTTGATGATTGGAAAGATTTGTTATAGGTGATAAAATACACCTTGAGGGCTGCTTCTTGAGGGCTGCTTCTTGAGGGCTGCTTCTTGAGGGTTGACGTCCTGAATGGCACCCTATTACATATATAGTGCACTTCTTTTGACCAGAGCCCTATGTGGGGTGCACCTGGCAGAGAGACGGAGAGAGAGACCGAGAGAGAGAGAGCGAGAGAGACCGAGAGAGAGAGAGCGAGAGAGACCGAGAGAGAGAGAGCCCGAGAGAGAGACCGAGAGAGAGACCGAGAGACAGAGACCGAGAGAGACCGAGAGACAGAGAGAAAGACAGAGAAAGACAGAGAGAGACCGAGAGACAGAGACCGAGAGACAGAGACCGAGAGACAGAGACCGAGAGACAGAAAGACAGAGAGAGACCGAGAGAGACCGAGAGAGAGACCGAGAGAGAGACCGAGAGCGAGACCGAGAGACAGAGGCAGAGAGAGAGAGACAGAGAGAGAGACCGAGAGAGAGACCGATAGAGAGAGACCGAGAGAGATAGAGACCGAGAGACAGAGACCGAGAGACAGAGACCGAGAGACAGAGACCGAGAGACAGAGACCGAGAGAGACTGTGTGTTCAGTGATTTGCAATGTACAGCAGTCCATTATGTATAATTCACTCTCTCTCTGCGTTAGTGTGTGTATGTCTGTCTGTCTGATTCTATGTGTGTGTGTATATTGAACCCATAGACCCAAGTCCCTATTACTCTGCAGGAGAAAGCATTAGACATTCTGAGTGAGCAGCAGCTTGGCAGCCAACAGAACACACACACACACACACACACAAACACACACACAGCAGCTTGGTACCCAGCAGAAATCTCTCTCTTTTACTCTGTTAATACTTCTGACATGAGCAACTTGCTTTTGGCTGCAAGACTGAAATGTCTCTGGTATCCATAACATGATCTAAATGAAATAGTAACTCCGGTCCCGTGGTGTCGTGGACCTGAGCTGAGCTGAGCTTCACAGGTGGAAGCTGGAAAAGGCTGTCTCCTCACCCATAACATACCAGAGAGATTTGTTGAGCCTCGCCTGGCTGGGAGGAGAGGATTGTGGTTGTTCCTGTCCTATGTTTGTATGTTGGACGGTCACTCTTCCCGCCATCGTATCCAGGGGCCTATATATAATAACATGTAAAAACTTCTTGGTCAGTCTCACTGAGGTTGGTCAGTCTCACTGGGGTGGCAGAGTAGCCTAGTGGTTAGAGCGTTGGACTAGTAACCGGAAGGTTGCAAGTTCAAACCCCCGAGCTGACAAGGTACAAATCTGTCGTTCTGCTCCTGAACAGGCAGTTAACCCACTGTTCCTAGGCCGTCATTGAAAATAAGAATTTGTTCTTAACTGACTTGCCTAGTTAAATAAAGGTAAAATAAAAAAAATAAAAAGGTTATAGGTCAGGTCAGTCTTACTGAGGTTATAGGTCAGGTGGTTGGTCAGTCTCACTGAGGTTAAAGGTCAGGTGGCGGTTCAGTCTCACTGAGGTTAAAGGTCAGGTGGTTGGTCAGTCTCACTGAGGTTATAGGTCAGGTGGTTGGTCAGTCTCACTGAGGTTATAGGTCAGGTGGTTGGTCAGTCTCACTGAGGTTATAGGTCAGGTGGTTGGTCAGCCTCACTGAGGTTAAAGGTCAGGTGGCGGTTCAGTCTCACTGAGGTTAAAGGTCAGGTGGCGGTTCAGTCTCACTGAGGTTAAAGGTCAGGTGGTTGGTCAGTCTCACTGAGGTTATAGGTCAGGTGGTTGGTCAGTCTCACTGAGGTTAAAGGTCAGGTGGCGGTTCAGTCTCACTGAGGTTAAAGGTCAGGTGGCGGTTCAGTCTCACTGAGGTTAAAGGTCAGGTGGTTGGTCAGTCTCACTGAGGTTATAGGTCAGGTGGTTGGTCAGTCTCACTGAGGTTATAGGTCAGGTGGTTGGTCAGTCTCACTGAGGTTAAAGGTCAGGTGGCGGTTCAGTCTCACTGAGGTTAAAGGTCAGGTGGCGGTTCAGTCTCACTGAGGTTAAAGGTCAGCTGTATAAAGCCCCATGTAACCAGGTAGTAGTTATGGGTGAACAGGAGATTCACACTGTTTTTACTGCTATTCACAAGCCTTTAACATTGATTACACAAACAGCCACCATGGTAAATCATCGTTATTGTCATCAATATGTCATTATATTATTTTATTCATTAAATGGGAACATCACCTAACAGTATATCTAAGTCTGGACATTACATCGTTAGCGCTTTAAAAAACTGTTTCCAAATTGGAACCTAACAATAGCCAACACAACATAATTAGTTAATATTTATTCCTGAGGCAACAAGCTGGTGATGTTGTCGGATAAGACTTGTAGCAGATATATGAGGGTTATAAACCTCCTCCAGCTTTCATTCCAATCTCACATTGTAATTCTGCAGTAGCCTAATGGATAGCCATCAACCCGCTTTCCAAGGAGCTCACAGTTTAGACCGGCGTCATCCACGACACTCGAGCAAGCCGCGAGCATACTTATCCCTTGCTCCCAGCCAACTTCACAGTTATTGTTTGTCTTGTTTTTGTGTGTGTTATTTTCTAGCATTGTTTGATCGGAACAGACGGGGGAAAATAAGGAATACGGACCGGGCTTTTAGTCCGACTCAGGACGCGTGCTTCTAATGTTCAGTCCCTGGTAAATAATGTAGACGAGCTCAGGGCGAGGATGTCCTTCCAGAGAGACATCAGGGACTGTAACACACTCTGTTATTTACGGAATCATGGCTCTCTCTGGATATACTGTCCCCGTACATACAGCCAGCAGGGTTCTTTGTTCATCGAGGACAGGAAGTAAGATCTCTACAGGAAAAAGAAAGGCAGAGGTGTAGGTTATACTGTTTCTCCTCTCCTCTCAGTTCCAGACAGGACAGGTCACTGGGAAGATTGAAAACAACAACAACAAACAGCAGTGATCGAGACAGCCACACACCCCGGACAATATGCGCTTCCAGCCACAATGGCTAACCGTATCGCTAGTTTGTGTCTGTGTATCTGGTATGGTACTGTAGGACAGGTCTGTGTAGGACAGGTCTGTGTATCTGGTATGATACTGTAGGACAGGTCTGTGTAGGACAGGTCTGTGTATCTGGTATGATACTGTAGGACAGGTCTGTGTATCTGGTATGATACTGTAGGACAGGTCTGTGTATCTGGTATGATACTGTAGGACAGGTCTGTGTATCTGGTATGATACTGTAGGACAGGTCTGTGTATCTGGAATGATACTGTTGGACAGGTCTGTGTATCTGGTATGGTACTGTAGGACAGGTGTGTGTATCTGGTATGATACTGTAGGACAGGTCTGTGTATCTGGAATGATACTGTAGGACATGGCTGTGTAGGACAGGTCTGTGTATCTGGTATGGTACTGTAGGACAGGTCTGTGTAGGACAGGTCTGTGTATCTGGTATGATACTGTAGGACAGGTCTGTGTATCTGGTATGGTACTGTAGGACAGGTCTGTGTAGGACAGGTCTGTGTATCTGGTATGATACTGTAGGACAGGTCTGTGTAGGACAGGTCTGTGTAGGACAGGTCTGTGTAGGACAGGTCTGTGTATCTGGGGTCGACATAACTCTCAGTCTGAATAGCTCATATCTGCCCCTGGGGCTGAAGGCAGACCCTGCCCTCATGACCCAGAGGTTTCTCTATAACTATTTGGTCAGTCTGAATAGCTCATATCTGCCCCTGGGTCTGAAGGCAGACCCTGCTCACATGACCCAGAGGTTTCTCTATAACTATTTGGTCAGTCTGAATAGCTCATATCTGCCCCTGGGGCTGAAGGCAGACCCTGCCCTCATGACCCAGAGGTTTCTCTATAACTATTTGGTCAGTCTGAATAGCTCATATATGCCCCTGGGGCTGAAGGCAGACCCTGCCCTCATGACCCAGAGGTTTCTCTATAACTATTTGGTCAGTCTGAATAGCTCATATCTGCCCCTGGGGCTGAAGGCAGATCCTGCTCACATGACCCAGAGCAAAATCCTCAGGTTTCTCTATTTCATATTTATTTCACCTCTGTCGTGTGTTGAACTTTTAAACCGTTTTGCTTCCTCTTCAATCCCACACAGACTTAATTAAAGAGGTTTTATAGGCAGGTCCATATATGTTCCCTGTATGTGTCTTCAGTTCTAGCTCAGTGAGATGTATGTACAGCAGCATGCCAACGCACCGCTACTGTCATCATACTGCCATTCAAGTTGTTTTCATTTAAATTGTGTTATTCATGTATTTATTTCATGGCAAATTTAATGAGAGGAAAATGCCAGAGCACGCAAGCTATCACCTCTTATTAATTACATGTAGGGTTTTAATTGGCCCTGCCTGCCTCCCAAATGGCACTGTAATCCCTATGGGCCATGTTCAAATGTAGTGCATAGGGCTGAGCGATTAACCCAAAATGTTTTTTATTTTTTATTTTTTTATATATATTTTATAACGTTTGGTTCAATTATTTGACTTCCATTTCTTTCTGTTTTTTTTCTGTGAGTTCAATAAGCACATTTCACAGTTTCTCTAGAGATAAATCAGATCCAGCCTGAACTGTGTGATGTAGTAGGGAGTTGTAGTTTCTCTAGTGATAAATCAGATCCCGCCTGAACTGTGTGATGTAGTAGGGAGTTGTAGTTTCTCTAGAGATAAATCAGATCCAGCCTGAACTGTGTGATGTAGTAGGGAGTTGTAGTTTCTCTAGAGATAAATCAGATCCAGCCTGAACTGTGTGATGTAGTAGGGAGTTGTAGTTTCTCTAGAGATAAATCAGATCCAGCCTGAACTGTGTGATGTAGTAGGGAGTTGTAGTTCCTCTAGAGATAAATCAGACCAGACTGAACTGTGTGATGTAGTAGGGAGTTGTAGTTTCTCTCGAGATAAATCAGATCCAGCCTGAACTGTGTGATGTAGTAGGGAGTTGTAGTTTCTCTAGAGATAAATCAGATCCAACCTGAACTGTGTGATGTAGTAGGGAGTTGTAGTTTCTCTAGAGATAAATCAGATCCAGACTGAACTGTGTGATGTAGTAGGGAGTTGTAGTTTCTCTAGAGATAAATCAGATCCAGCCTGAACTGTGTGATGTAGTAGGGAGTTGTAGTTTCTCTCGAGATAAATCAGATCCAGCCTGAACTGTGTGATGTAGTAGGGAGTTGTAGTTTCTCTCGAGATAAATCAGATCCAGCCTGAACTGTGTGATGTAGTAGGGAGTTGTAGTTTCTCTAGTGATAAATCAGATCCAGCCTGAACTGTGTGATGTAGTAGGGAGTTGTAGTTTCTCTAGAGATAAATCAGACTGAACTGTGTGATCTAGTAGGGAGTTGTAGTTTCTCTAGAGATAAATCAGATCCAGCCTGAACTGTGTGATGTAGTAGGGAGTTGTAGTTTCTCTAGAGATAAATCAGATCCAGCCTGAACTGTGTGATGTAGTAGGGAGTTGTAGTTCCTCTAGAGATAAATCAGACCAGACTGAACTGTGTGATGTAGTAGGGAGTTGTAGTTTCTCTCGAGATAAATCAGATCCAGCCTGAACTGTGTGATGTAGTAGGGAGTTGTAGTTTCTCTAGAGATAAATCAGATCCAGCCTGAACTGTGTGATGTAGTAGGGAGTTGTAGTTCCTCTAGAGATAAATCAGACCAGACTGAACTGTGTGATGTAGTAGGGAGTTGTAGTTTCTCTCGAGATAAATCAGATCCAGCCTGAACTGTGTGATGTAGTAGGGAGTTGTAGTTTCTCTAGAGATAAATCAGATCCAACCTGAACTGTGTGATGTAGTAGGGAGTTGTAGTTTCTCTAGAGATAAATCAGATCCAGACTGAACTGTGTGATGTAGTAGGGAGTTGTAGTTCCTCTAGAGATAAATCAGACCAGACTGAACTGTGTGATGTAGTAGGGAGTTGTAGTTTCTCTCGAGATAAATCAGATCCAGCCTGAACTGTGTGATGTAGTAGGGAGTTGTAGTTTCTCTAGAGATAAATCAGATCCAGACTGAACTGTGTGATGTAGTAGGGAGTTGTAGTTTCTCTAGAGATAAATCAGATCCAGCCTGAACTGTGTGATGTAGTAGGGAGTTGTAGTTTCTCTAGAGATAAATCAGACCAGACTGAACTGTGTGATGTAGTAGGGAGTTGTAGTTTCTCTCAAGATAAATCAGATCCAGCCTGAACTGTGTGATGTAGTAGGGAGTTGTAGTTTCTCTAGAGATAAATCAGATCCAGCCTGAACTGTGTGATGTAGTAGGGAGTTGTAGTTTCTCTCGAGATAAATCAGATCCAGCCTGAACTGTGTGATGTAGTAGGGAGTTGTAGTTTCTCTAGTGATAAATCAGATCCAGCCTGAACTGTGTGATGTAGTAGGGAGTTGTAGTTTCTCTAGAGATAAATCAGACTGAACTGTGTGATCTAGTAGGGAGTTGTAGTTTCTCTAGAGATAAATCAAACTGAACTGTGTGATGTAGTAGGGAGTTGTAGTTTCTCTAGTGATAAATCAGATCCAGCCTGAACTGTGTGATGTAGTAGGGAGTTGTAGTTTCTCTAGAGATAAATCAGATCCAACCTGAACTGTGTGATGTAGTAGGGAGTTGTAGTTTCTCTCGAGATAAATCAGATCCAACCTGAACTGTGTGATGTAGTAGGGAGTTGTAGTTTCTCTCGAGATAAATCAGACCAGACTGAACTGTGTGATGTAGTAGGGAGTTGTAGTTTCTCTAGAGATAAATCAGATCCAGCCTGAACTGTGTGATGTAGTAGGGAGTTGTAGTTTCTCTAGAGATAAATCAGACCAGACTGAACTGTGTGATGTAGTAGGGAGTTGTAGTTTCTCTCGAGATAAATCAGATCCAGCCTGAACTGTGTGATGTAGTAGGGAGTTGTAGTTTCTCTAGAGATAAATCAGATCCAACCTGAACTGTGTGATGTAGTAGGGAGTTGTAGTTTCTCTCGAGATAAATCAGATCCAGCCTGAACTGTGTGATGTAGTAGGGGGTTGTAGTTTGCAACAGGCCAATATTCTACATAGTTTAGCGCATAAAACGTGGTAATTAACTACATTGACCATAATCCATTGCACATCTATTTGTCTGGTCTGTGCTTATTTTACGCCTGCTATGGAAGAGACAAGAATGAGTGAACATGGAGGTGATATAGAGAGCAGCTGTAGCTTCACGAGTTAGCTCTACCTGAAAATACATTATCTCACATGCTGACCAGACCGCACGTATGTTGATTTTGTTCATCTTTCAATCACCCACGTGGGTATACGCTCCTTAAAACCAACGAGGTGCAGTGTGTCAAGCATCACAAATAGAGCCAAGGTCTATAAACTGACCTCAAGAAGCACAAATGGCTCAGCGCTAGTTTGGGCTAATAGCATTAAGGTGCTACATATATAATAGGGTACCAGCGCTAGTTTGGGCTAATAGCATTAAGGTAGTACATATAGAATAGGGTACCAGCGCTAGTTTGGGCTAATAGCATTAAGGTGCTACATATATAATAGGGTACCAGCGCTAGTTTTGGCTAATAGCATTAAGGTGCTACATATATAATAGGGTACCAGCGCTAGTTTGGGCTAATAGCATTAAGGTGCTACATATATAATAGGGTACCAGCGCTAGTTTGGGCTAATAGCATTAAGGTGCTACATATATAATAGGGTACCAGCGCTAGTTTGGGCTAATAGCATTACGGTACTACATATATAATAGGGTACCAGCGCTAGTTTGGGCTAATTGCATTATGGTACTACATATATAATAGGGTACCAGCCCTAGTTTGGGCTAATAGCATTACGGTACTACATATATAATAGGGTACCAGCGCTAGTTTGGGCTAATAGCATTACGGTACTACATATATAATAGGGTGCCATTTCAGATGTAGTTAGTTTCGTTTTAATTGGCACTGATTTCCGAGCTGTGGTATCGAGGGCAGGGGAGGAGGTTTAATTGGTGACTGAGTGATTGCTGTAATGGCTAATTTATTTGCCTGTGTGTGTGTGTGTGTGTGTGTGTGTGTGTGTGTGTGTGTGTGTGTGTGTGTGTGTGTGTGTGTGTGTGTGTGCGTGTGTGTGTGGATATAGTAATGACCTGTGTTGAATAAGCTGGTGTGCTGTATGGGAGAACAGCAGGCGATTCACACCCCTTACTAGAAGTTGGGATCCTTAACGTTAAGAATATTCCTTTACCGAAAAAATATATTTATATTTAAAATAAAATATAAAATCACAGTGCAGTTAACACATATCATATTTTGTTCCATGTCATAGGCGAACTAAGTTCTTAAGACCTTGGGAAAGTTGTGTTATTTAAATTACACAAGACAGGAAGGGGCGGGCTTTATGCTACTGTGGTGAATTTGGGAGGGATGCAGGACAAGACATAGCGACAGATCCAGATTACCTGGACATATGCGTACAGTTCTTTCTGCCTGGCCCTTCCTCTCTCTCCCTCGCGCTGGTTTGCCTGCTCTTTCTCTTTGCTAATGATGCGCGTGTGTGTGTGTTCAGTCTTTGTTCTGTAGAATATCCTAGCCAATTCATTGACGATAGGCCCTGCTTTACTGAAGTTCAAATCAAATGTATTTATATAGCCCTTCGTACATCAGCTGATATCTCAAAGTGCTGTACAGACATCCAGCCTAAAACCCCAAACAGCAAGCAATGCAGGTGTACAGCATTCCATAGCGGGCTTTTGATTTCCGATACATAAGTCCAGTGCACGGTTCTGACTCCGTCCGTCTGGTGACCGACCTGCCTATACCGTGCCCCTCCCCTCTCCCCGTCGCCAGCTAGCTCGCTATGAAAGATGCAAGTGCTTGTGTTTTCGGAAGTAAGGCAACAAATCAGTCTCCTCCGTTCCAAAAATACTGAATTTTAGGAATCGATTCCCAGCTGAATTGATTCCTAGCTGAATTGATTCCTAGCTGAATTGATTCCTAGCTGAATCGATTCCTAGCTGAATCGATTCCTAGCTGAATCGATTCCTAGCTGAATTGATTCCTAGCTGAATTGATTCCAAGCTGAATCGAATATTGACACTGAAAACTGTTGTTCTGATTAAAGAAGCAATAAAACTGGTCTTCATTAGACTGCTAAACAGAATTGCAATAATTAAAATGATAAACTGGGATTAACTAACACCACGTGCCATTGGAACACACAATGTCTACACTGTATATCTGATCAATTTGATGTTATTTTAATGGACAAAACATTTGCTTATCTTTCGAAAAACAATGACATTTCTAAGTGACCCCAAACTTTTGAACGCTAGTGTATATTTAATAGCTATATATATAAAGAAAATTGGAAATACTTTTAGTGGTTGATCTGCTACTGTTCCTTCTTTACGATGAATAGGCCTTTCGGGGGCCACTGGATCTGAGGGGGGGTGGTCTGACGGTCACTGGGGGGATGGTCTGACGGTCACTGGGGGGTTGGATGGTCTGACGGTCACTGGGGGGTGGGTGGTCTGACGGTCACTGGGGGGAGGGGGTGGTCTGACGGTCACTGGGGGGGGATGGTCTGACGGTCACTGGGGGGGGGATGGTCTGACGGTCACTGGGGGGGGTCTGACGGTCACTGGGGGGTGGTCTGACGGTCACTGGGGGGGGATGGTCTGACGGTCACTGGGGGGGTGGTCTGACGGTCACTGGGGGGGGATGGTCTGACGGTCACTGGGGGGGGTGGTCTGACGGTCACTGGGGGGGGGGTCTGACGGTCACTGGGGGGTGGTCTGACGGTCACTGGGGGGATGGTCTGACGGTCACTGGGGGGGGTCTGACGGTCACTGGGGGGGGTCTGACGGTCACTGGGGGGATGGTCTGACGGTCACTGGGGGGGGGGGGTGGTCTGACGGTCACTGGGGGGTGGTCTAACGGTCACTGGGGGGAGGGGGGTGGTCTGATGGTCACTGGGGGGGGTCTGACGGTCACTGGGGGGGGGTGGTGGTCTGACGGTCACCCAACATGGGAGGGGCTTTAGCGAGTGGAATAGTGGAGAACAATTGGAGGATTACTCAGCTGCAATGCAAATATCATTGTAATTTGTAAGTCGCTCTGGATAAGAGCGTCTGCTAAATGACTTAAATGTAAATGTAAATGTACTGTACATCTATATGGACACTCAATCATCATGGTACTTTTTAATGGTAAATTTACAAACATATGTTACGATAAATATAATTGAAACTTGTATCTCATTATGGTAAGTGGTGAAATAATTATAGTCCGTTATAATTGTAATGGTTTAGCAGATAATAAGAAAAGAGGAACAATATTTACCTGGCTAAAAGAGAAGGAATATAATCTATATTCTTAACAGGAAACTCATTCATAGTTATTTTATTTTATTTAACCTTTATTTAACTAAGCAAGTCAGTTGAGAATAAATTCTTATTTACAATGACGGCAAAATGTCTCCTGTAGGGAAGTATATTTCTCCCGTGATGATATTAATAAACAGTCATTTTCATCTGGATGCAAATTGCCCAAAACAGATCCACAAGGTAGATGGATGATTTTAAATATGTTATTGGATCATAAACAGAATTGGATCATTAACCTTTACAGACCAAATAATGATGATCCAAGCTTCTTTTAAAATATAAATAATAAATTATCAACCCTGCAAGCAATAGAACTACTCTATTATTATGGTGTGAGATTATAACACGGTTTTAAGTTCCTCAATGGACCGTAAAGGAAATCACACTACAAACTATCACCCTCTGGCTCTTAAAGGAAATCACACTACAAACTATCACCCTCTGGCTCTTAAAGGAAATCACACTACAAACTATCACCCTCTGGCTCTTAAAGGAAATCACACTACAAACTATCACCCTCTGGCTCTTAAAGGAAATCACACTACAAACTATCACCCTCTGGCTCTTAAAGGAAATCACACTACAAACTATCACCCTCTGGCTCTTAAAGGAAATCACACTACAAACTATCACCCTCTGGCTCTTAAAGGAAATCACACTGCAAACTATCACCCTCTGGCTCTTAAAGGAAATCACACTGCAAACTATCACCCTCTTGCTCTTAAAGGAAATCACACTACAAACTATCACCCTCTTGATCTTAAAGGAAATCACACCACAAACTATCACCCTCTGGCTCTTAAAGGAAATCACACCACAAACTATCACCCTCAGGCTCTTAAAGGAAATCATGAATGTCATGAATATATTGGAATTAGTGGATATATGGAGGTTTAATATCCTGACCTAGTGAGATATACATGGAGGAGGTTTAATATCCTGACCTAGTGAGATATACATGGAGGAGGTTTAATATCCTGACCTAGTGAGATATACATGGAGGAGATTTAATATCCTGACCTAGTGAGATATACATGGAGGAGGTTTAATACCCTGACCTAGTGAGATATACATGGAGGTTTAATATCCTGACCTAGTGAGATATACATGGAGGAGGTTTAATATCCTGACCTAGTGAGATATACATGGAGGAGGTTTAATATCCTGACCTAGTGAGATATACATGGAGGAGGTTTAATATCCTGACCTAGTGAGATATACATGGAGGTTTAATATCCTGACCTAGTGAGATATACATGGAGGAGGTTTAATATCCTGACCTAGTGAGATATACATGGAGGAGGTTTAATACCCTGACCTAGTGAGATATACATGGAGGTTTAATACCCTGACCTAGTGAGATATACATGGAGGAGGTTTAATATCCTGACCTAGTGAGATATACATGGAGGTTTAATATCCTGACCTAGTGAGATATACTTGGAGGTTTAATATCCTGACCTAGTGAGATATACATGGAGGAGGTCTAATATCCTGACCTAGTGAGATATACATGGAGGTTTAATATCCTGACCTAGTGAGATATACATGGAGGAGGTTTAATATCCTGACCTAGTGAGATATACATGGAGGTTTAATATCCTGACCTAGTGTGATATACATGGAGGAGGTTTAATATCCTGACCTAGTGAGATATACATGGAGGAGGTTTAATATCCTGACCTAGTGAGATATACATGGAGGTTTAATATCCTGACCTAGTGAGATATACATGGAGGTTTAATATCCTGACCTAGTGAGATTTACATGGAGGAGGTTTAATATCCTGACCTAGTGAGATATACATGGAGGAGGTTTAATATCCTGACCTTGTGAGATATACATGGAGGTTTAATATCCTGACCTATTGAGATATACATGGAGTAGGTTTAATATCCTGACCTAGTGAGATATACATGGAGGAGGTTTAATATCCTGACCTAGTGAGATATACATGGAGGAGGTTTAATATCCTGACCTAGTGAGATATACATGGTGGTTTAATATCCTGACCTAGTGAGATATACATGGAGGAGGTTTAATATCCTCACCTAGTGAGATATACATGGAGGAGGTTTAATATCCTGACCTAGTGAGATATACATGGAGGAGGTTTAATATCCTGACCTAGTGAGATATACATGGAGGAGGTTTAATATCCTGACCTAGTGAGATATACATGGAGGAGGTTTAATATCCTGACCTAGTGAGATATACATGGAGGTTTAATACCCTGACCTAGTGAGATATACATGGAGGTTTAATATCCTGACCTAGTGAGATATACATGGAGGAGGTTTAATATCCTGACCTAGTGAGGTATACATGGAGGTTTAATATCCTGACCTAGTGAGGTATACATGGAGGAGGTTTAATATCCTGACCTAGTGAGATATACATGGAGGAGGTTTAATATCCTGACCTAGTGAGATATACATGGAGGTTTAATATCCTGACCTAGTGAGGTATACATGGAGGAGGTTTAATATCCTGACCTAGTGAGATATACATGGAGGTTTAATATCCTGACCTAGTGAGATATACATGGAGGTTTAATATCCTGACCTAGTGAGATATACATGGAGGAGGTTTAATACCCTGACCTAGTGAGATATACATGGAGGAGGTTTAATATCCTGACCTTGTGAGATATACATGGAGGAGGTTTAATATCCTGACCTAGTGAGATATACATGGAGGAGGTTTAATATCCTGACCTAGTGAGATATACATGGAGGAGGCTTAATATCCTGACTTAGTGAGATATACATGGAGGTTTAATATCCTGACCTAGTGAGATATACATGGAGGTTTAATACCCTGACCTAGTGAGATATACATGGAGGTTTAATATCCTGACCTAGTGAGGTATACATGGAGGAGGTTTAATATCCTGACCTAGTGAGATATACATGGAGGAGGTTTAATATCCTGACCTCGTGAGATATACATGGAGGTTTAATATCCTGACCTAGTGAGATATACATGGAGGAGGTTTAATATCCTGACCTAGTGAGATATACATGGAGGAGGTTTAATATCCTGACCTAGTGAGATATACATGGAGGAGGTTTAATATCCTGACCTAGTGAGATATACATGGAGGAGGTTTAATATCCTGACCTAGTGAGATATACATGGAGGAGGTTTAATATCCTGACCTAGTGAGATATACATGGAGGAGGTTTAATATCCTGACCTAGTGAGATATACATGGAGGAGGTTTAATATCCTGACCTAGTGAGATATACATGGAGGAGGTTTAATATCCTGACCTAGTGAGATATACATGGAGGTTTAATATCCTGACCTAGTGAGGTATACATGGAGGAGGTTTAATATCCTGACCTAGTGAGATATACATGGAGGAGGCTTAATATCCTGACTTAGTGAGATATACATGGAGGTTTAATATCCTGACCTAGTGAGATATACATGGAGGAGGTTTAATATCCTGACCTAGTGAGATATACATGGAGGAGGTTTAATATCCTGACCTAGTGAGATATACATGGAGGAGGTTTAATATCCTGACCTAGTGAGATATACATGGAGGAGGTTTAATATCCTGACCTAGTGAGATATACATGGAGGAGGTTTAATATCCTGACCTAGTGAGATATACATGGAGGTTTAATATCCTGACCTAGTGAGGTATACATGGAGGAGGTTTAATATCCTGACCTAGTGAGATATACATGGAGGAGGCTTAATATCCTGACTTAGTGAGATATACATGGAGGTTTAATATCCTGACCTAGTGAGATATACATGGAGGAGGTTTAATATCCTGACCTAGTGAGATATACATGGAGGTTTAATATCCTGACCTAGTGAGATATACATGGAGGTTTAATATCCTGACCTAGTGAGATATACATGGAGGAGGTTTAATACCCTGACCTAGTGAGATATACATGGAGGAGGTTTAATATCCTGACCTTGTGAGATATACATGGAGGAGGTTTAATATCCTGACCTAGTGAGATATACATGGAGGAGGCTTAATATCCTGACTTAGTGAGATATACATGGCGGAGGCTCAATCAAGCTTGTTGTCTTGACGTCTTTCTCACCCCGGCTTAGTTTCCTGGATGCCAGAAGGATTATTACACACACACACACACACACACACACACACACACACACACACACACACACACACACACACACACACACACACACACACACACACACACACACACACACACACACACACACACACACACACACACACACCTTGTCTATGGAATGGCAGCTGTAGGTTTTTTATCACCAATAATCAGTTGTCACCTCAAGAAGCTCCAACTCCACTCAGAGGATTATAATATCATCGGTTCATTTTGCTCTCACTTAGCAACAAAAGTTTAAAAAAAGTGTTTGGCATTGGCATATACATTATTCTTACAGAATTTCCACGTGGGCGAGGATATTGGACATTTAATCAAAGTCTAATGGATGATAACTTTATTTTTAATTAACTCGGACAGAAGAATTTATAACTTTATTTTTTTCCCGACGTAACACATGAACAGCATGTATCACCTTATTGTATTGGGCCATGTTTCAACGTGCCTTTTAGAGTACATTAAGTTGGGGAGGAGAGAATGAGCCTAGTGGTTAGAGTGTAGAGGCGGCAGGGTAGCCTAGTGGTTAGAGTGTAGAGGTGGCAGGTAGCCTAGTGGTTAGAGTGTAGAGGTGGCAGGGTAGCCTAGTGGTTAGAGTGTAGAGGTGGTAGGTAGTCTAGTGGTTAGAGTGTAGAGGTGACAGGTAGTCTAGTGGTTAGAGTGTAGAGGAGGCAGGTAGCCTAGTGGTTAGAGTGTAGAGGTGGCAGGTAGTCTAGTGGTTAGAGTGGAGAGGTGGTGGGGTAGCCTAGTGGTTAGAGTGTAGAGGAGGCAGGTAGCCTAGTGGTTAGAGTGTAGAGGTGGCAGGTAGTCTAGTGGTTAGTGTGTAGAGGTGGTAGGTAGCCTAGTGGTTAGAGTGTAGAGGTGGCAGGTAGCCAAGTGGTTAAGAGTGTAGAGGAGGCAGGTAGCCTAGTGGTTAGAGTGTAGAGGTAGAACCCCTTTTGGTACTACAGTAGATACAACCCTTTAGGTTCCAGGTAGAACCCTTTTTGGTACTACAGTAGATACAACCCTTTAGGTTCCAGGTAGAACCCTTTTTGGTACTACAGTAGATACAACCCTTTTGGTTCCAGGTAGAACCCTTTTTGGTACTACAGTAGATACAACCCTTTAGGTTCCAGGTAGAACCCTTTTTGGTACTACAGTAGATACAACCCTTTTGGTTCCAGGTAGAACCCATTTTGGTACTACAGTAGATACAACCCTTTTGGTTCCAGGTAGAACCCTTTTTGGTACTACAGTAGATACAACCCTTTTGGTTCCAGGTAGAACCCTTTTTGGTACTACAGTAGATACAACCCTTTAGGTTCCAGGTAGAACCCTTTTTGGTACTACAGTAGATACAACCCTTTAGGTTCCAGGTAGAACCCTTTTTGGTACGACAGTAGATACAACCCTTTTGGTTCCAGGTAGAACCCATTTTGGTACTACAGTAGATACAACCCTTTTGGTTCCAGGTAGAACCCTTTTTGGTACTACAGTAGATACAACCCTTTAGGTTCCAGGTAGAACCCTTTTTGGTACTACAGTAGATACAACCCTTTATGTTCCAGGCAGAACCCTTTTTGGTACTACAGTAGATACAACCCTTTATGTTCCAGGCAGAACCCTTTTTGGTACTACAGTAGATACAACCCTTTAGGTTCCAGGTAGAACCCTTTTTGGTACTACAGTAGATACAACCCTTTAGGTTCCAGGTAGAACCCTTTTTGGTACTACAGTAGATACAACCCTTTAGGTTCCAGGTAGAACCCCTTTTGGTACGACAGTAGATACAACCCTTTAGGTTCCAGGTAGAACCCTTTTTGGTACTACAGTAGATACAACCCTTTAGGTTCCAGGTAGAACCCTTTTTGGTACTACAGTAGATACAACCCTTTATGTTCCAGGCAGAACCCTTTTTGGTACTACAGTAGATACAACCCTTTATGTTCCAGGCAGAACCCTTTTTGGTACTACAGTAGATACAACCCTTTAGGTTCCAGGTAGAACCCTTTTTGGTACTACAGTAGATACAACCCTTTATGTTCCAGGCAGAACCCTTTTTGGTACTACAGTAGATACAACCCTTTAGGTTCCAGGTAGAACCCTTTTTGGTACTACAGTAGATACAACCCTTTAGGTTCCAGGTAGAACCCTTTTTGGTACTACAGTAGATACAACCCTTTAGGTTCCAGGTAGAACCCCTTTTGGTACTACAGTAGATACAACCCTTTAGGTTCCAGGGAGAACCCTTTTTGGTACTACAGTAGATACAACCCTTTAGGTTCCAGGTAGAACCCCTTTTTCTACCTGAAAAAAAGGGTTCTACCTGGAAGCTAAAAGGGTTCTCCTACCTGGAAGCTAAAAGGGTTCTCCTACCTGGAAGCTAAAAGGGTTCTCCTACCTGGAAGCTAAAAGGGTTCTCCTACCTGGAAGCTAAAAGGGTTCTACCTGGAAGCTAAAAGGGTTCTCCTACCTGGAAGCTAAAAGGGTTCTCCAATGGGAAACGCCGAAGAGGATCAATGAATGCTGTTAGTAAGGACTATTGATGATCTCCATAGAGACCATGAGGTTCCAGCAGGCCTAACCATGATCTAAAGGTTCCAGCAGGCCTAACCATGATCTAAAGGTTCCAGCAGGCCTAACCATGATCTAAAGGTTCCAGCAGGCCTAACCATGATCTAAAGGTTCCAGCAGGCCTAACCATGATCTAAAGGTTCCAGCAGGCCTAACCATGATATAAAGGTTCCAGCAGGCCTAACCACGATCTAAAGGTTCCAGCAGGCCTAACCACGATCTAAAGGTTCCAGCAGGCCTAACCATGATCTAAAGGTTCCAGCAGGCCTAACCATGATCTAAAGGTTCCAGCAGGCCTAACCACGATCTAAAGGTTCCAGCAGGCCTAACCACGATCTAAAGGTTCCAGCAGGCCTAACCACGATCTAAAGGTTCCAGCAGGCCTAACCATGATCTAAAGGTTCCAGCAGGCCTAACCATGATCTAAAGGTTCCAGCAGGCCTAACCATGATCTAAAGGTTCCAGCAGGCCTAACCATGATCTAAAGGTTCCAGCAGGCCTAACCATGATCTAAAGGTTCCAGCAGGCCTAACCATGATCTAAAGGTTCCAGCAGGCCTAACCATGATCTAAAGGTTCCAGCAGGCCTAACCATGATCTAAAGGTTCCAGCAGGCCTAACCATGATCTAAAGGTTCCAGCAGGCCTAACCATGATCTAAAGGTTCCAGCAGGCCTAACCATGATCTAAAGGTTCCAGCAGGCCTAACCATGATCTAAAGGTTCCAGCAGGCCTAACCATGATCTAAAGGTTCCAGCAGGCCTAACCATGATCTAAAGGTTCCAGCAGGCCTAACCATGATCTAAAGGTTCCAGCAGGCCTAACCATGATCTAAAGGTTCCAGCAGGCCTAACCATGATCTAAAGGTTCCAGCAGGCCTAACCATGATCTAAAGGTTCCAGCAGGCCTAACCATGATCTAAAGGTTCCAGCAGGCCTAACCACGATCTAAAGGTTCCAGCAGGCCTAACCATGATCTAAAGGTTCCAGCAGGCCTAACCATGATCTAAAGGTTCCAGCAGGCCTAACCACGATCTAAAGGTTCCAGCAGGCCTAACCACGATCTAAAGGTTCCAGCAGGCCTAACCATGATCTAAAGGTTCCAGCAGGCCTAACCATGATCTAAAGGTTCCTGCAGGCCTAACCACGATCTAAAGGTTCCAGCAGGCCTAACCATGATCTAAAGGTTCCAGCAGGCCTAACCATGATCTAAAGGTTCCAGCAGGCCTAACCACGATCTAAAGGTTCCAGCAGGCCTAACCACGATCTAAAGGTTCCAGCAGGCCTAACCATGATCTAAAGGTTCCAGCAGGCCTAACCATGATCTAAAGGTTCCAGCAGGCCTAACCATGATCTAAAGGTTCCAGCAGGCCTAACCACGATCTAAAGGTTCCAGCAGGCCTAACCATGATCTAAAGGTTCCAGCAGGCCTAACCACGATCTAAAGGTTCCAGCAGGCCTAACCACGATCTAAAGGTTCCAGCAGGCCTAACCACGATCTAAAGGTTCCAGCAGGCCTAACCACGATCTAAAGGTTCCAGCAGGCCTAACCATGATCTAAAGGTTCCAGCAGGCCTAACCATGATCTAAAGGTTCCAGCAGGCCTAACCATGATCTAAAGGTTCCAGCAGGCCTAACCATGATCTAAAGGTTCCAGCAGGCCTAACCATGATCTAAAGGTTCCAGCAGGCCTAACCATGATCTAAAGGTTCCAGCAGGCCTAACCATGATCTAAAGGTTCCAGCAGGCCTAACCACGATCTAAAGGTTCCAGCAGGCCTAACCATGATCTAAAGGTTCCAGCAGGCCTAACCATGATCTAAAGGTTCCAGCAGGCCTAACCACGATCTAAAGGTTCCAGCAGGCCTAACCACGATCTAAAGGTTCCAGCAGGCCTAACCATGATCTAAAGGTTCCAGCAGGCCTAACCATGATCTAAAGGTTCCAGCAGGCCTAACCACGATCTAAAGGTTCCAGCAGGCCTAACCATGATCTAAAGGTTCCAGCAGGCCTAACCACGATCTAAAGGTTCCAGCAGGCCTAACCACGATCTAAAGGTTCCAGCAGGCCTAACCACGATCTAAAGGTTCCAGCAGGCCTAACCACGATCTAAAGGTTCCAGCAGGCCTAACCATGATCTAAAGGTTCCAGCAGGCCTAACCATGATCTAAAGGTTCCAGCAGGCCTAACCATGATCTAAAGGTTCCAGCAGGCCTAACCATGATCTAAAGGTTCCAGCAGGCCTAACCATGATCTAAAGGTTCCAGCAGGCCTAACCATGATCTAAAGGTTCCAGCAGGCCTAACCATGATCTAAAGGTTCCAGCAGGCCTAACCACGATCTAAAGGTTCCAGCAGGCCTAACCACGATCTAAAGGTTCCAGCAGGCCTAACCACGATCTAAAGGTTCCAGCAGGCCTAACCATGATCTAAAGGTTCCAGCAGGCCTAACCATGATCTAAAGGTTCCAGCAGGCCTAACCATGATCTAAAGGTTCCAGCAGGCCTAACCATGATCTAAAGGTTCCAGCAGGCCTAACCATGATCTAAAGGTTCCAGCAGGCCTAACCACGATCTAAAGGTTCCAGCAGGCCTAACCATGATCTAAAGGTTCCAGCAAGCCTAACCACGATCTAAAGGTTCCAGCAGGCCTAACCACGATCTAAAGGTTCCAGCAGGCCTAACCATGATCTAAAGGTTCCAGCAGGCCTAACCATGATCTAAAGGTTCCAGCAGGCCTAACCATGATCTAAAGGTTCCAGCAGGCCTAACCATGATCTAAAGGTTCCAGCAGGCCTAACCATGATCTAAAGGTTCCAGCAGGCCTAACCACGCGACACACTCAAACACATTATTCACACACACACTATAATGGTTATGATGCCTTGAATCACTATGATCCCAGCCTGGTTGTACCAGACTAAATGCTGCACGCACGTACGGGCACACACACGCGCACGTACGGGCACACACACACACACACACACACACACACACACACACACACACACACACACACACACAGGTGCTGACCCTGTCTGACTGGCTAATAAAGAGTCAATTGGAAAGGCCCTGATCTGGTAAATCACACACACCCCGGGCTATACACTCATCTACCTGGTTGATCTGTGTGTGTGAACCCTTATGAGGTTGAGGGCCTACAGCCTGTTAATATGCTTTTTATCTCCACCCTTGGAAATACTGGTCCCCCAGACGAGATCCATCCCAGCATCCCTCTGGCTCACTAACACTCCATATTTTCTTCCGTTAGCTCAGGGAACGTGTTCCGTTAGCTCGGGGAACGTGTTCCGTTAGCTCGGGGAACGTGTTCCGTTAGCTCGGGGAACGTGTTCCGTTAGCTCGGGGAACGTGTTCCGTTAGATCGGGGAACGTGTTCCGTTAGCTCGGGGAACGTACTCCGTTAGCTCGGGGAACGTGTTCCGTTAGCTCGGGGAACGTACTCCGTTAGGTCGGGGAACGTGTTCCGTTAGCTCAGGGAACGTGTTCCGTTAGCTCAGGGAACGTGTTCCGTTAGCTCAGGGAACGTACTCCGTTAGCTCAGGGAACGTGTTCCGTTAGCTCAGGGAACGTACTCCGTTAGCTCAGGGAACGTACTCCGTTAGCTCAGGGAACGTACTCCGTTAGCTCAGGGAACGTACTCCGTTAGCTCAGGGAACGTACTCCGTTAGCTCAGGGAACGTACTCGGTTAGCTCAGGGAACGTACTCCGTTAGCTCAGGGAACGTATTCCGTTAGCTCAGGGAACGTGTTCCGTTAGCTCAGGGAACGTGTTCCGTTAGCTCAGGGAACGTGTTCCGTTAGCTCAGGGAACGTGTTCCGTTAGCTCAGGGTACGTACTCCGTTAGCTCAGGGTACGTACTCCGTTAGCTCAGGGTACGTACTCCGTTAGCTCAGGGAACGTGTTCCGTTAGCTCAGGGAACGTGTTCCGTTAGCTCAGGGAACGTGTTCCGTTAGCTCAGGGAGCGTGTTCCGTTAGCTCAGGGAACGTACTCCGTTAGCTCAGGGAACGTACTCCGTTAGCTCAGGGAACGTACTCCGTTAGCTCAGGGAACGTACTCCGTTAGCTCAGGGAACGTACTCCGTTAGCTCAGGGAACGTACTCCGTTAGCTCAGGGAACGTACTCCGTTAGCTCAGGGAACGTACTCCGTTAGCTCAGGGAACGTATTCCGTTAGCTCAGGGAACGTACTCCGTTAGCTCAGGGAACGTTTCTCCAAACGTCACATTTCGAAGTTGCTCCAAAAGTCAAATTTCAACGTGTTTGGGATGAAAAGTCAAATTTCGAAGTTGTAAAAATGAGTGACTATCACTGGAGCCTGAGCTCGTAGTTTATGTCTATTCGCCACCCCAGTCCACAGTGCCCTAGCTAAACCCAAGCCTACTTGGTGGTAGTAACGCTCACCGTTGCCCCTAGTGGTGATGTTCTGTATTTAGGCACATATCTCCCTCATGCTTGTTTAGTTTATTTTTTATTTAACCAGGCAAGCCAGTTAAGAACAAATTCTTATTTACAATGACAGCCTACCCCAGCCTACCCTAACCCGGACGACGTTGGACCAATTGTGTGCTGCCCTATGGGGTTCCCTGGTTGTGATACAGCCCGGAATCAAACCAAGGTCTGTAGTGCCAACTCGAGTACTGATTTTTTTCATTTTAGGTATATTATACATCAACAACTCTAGGGTTAGATTCAGCCTGGATTAAGTTAAGGCAGAAGTTCACTATTTTACAACTTGATGTTAGATGGTTCCTCACCCTGTAAGTAGTCTATGGGCCAGGAGAAACAGTCTTCCATGGTTCGTTCATTTACTGGGCTAAATCAAATCAAATCAAATTGTATTTGTCACATACACATGGTTAGCAGATGTTAATGCGAGTGTAGCGAAATGCTTGTGCTTCTAGTTCCGACAATGCAGTAATAACCAGCAAGTAATCTAACTAACAATTCCAAAACTACTGTCTTATACACACAAGTGTAAGGGGATAAAGAATATGTACATAAAGATATATGAATGAGTGATGGTACAGAGCAGCATAGGCAAGATACAGTAGATGGTATCGAGTACAGTATATACATATGAGATGAGTATGTAAACAAAGTGGCATAGTTAAAGTGGCTAGTGACACATGTATTACATAAGGATGCAGTAGATGATAGAGTACAGTATATACGTATACATATGAGATGAATAATGTAGGGTAGGTAAACATTATATTAGGTAGCACTGTTTAAAGTGGTTAGTGATATATTTTACATAATTTCCCATCAATTCCCATTATTAAAGTGGCTGGAGTTGAGTCAGTGTGTTGGCAGCAGCCACTCAATGTTAGTGGTGGCTGTTTAACAGTCTGATGGCCTTGAGATAGAAGCTGTTTTTCAGTCTCTCGGTCCCTGCTTTGATGCACCTGTACTGACCTCGCCTTCTGGATGATAGCGGGGTGAACAGGCAGTGGCTCGGGTGGGTGTTGTCCTTGATGATCTTTATGGCCTTCCTGTAACATCGGGTGGTGTAGGTGTCCTGGAGGGCAGGTAGTTTGCCCCCAGTGATACGTTGTGCAGACCTCACTACCCTTACGGTTGTGGGCGGAGCAGTTGCCGTACCAGGCGGTGATACAGCCCGCCAGGATGCTCTCGATTTTGCATCTGTAGAAGTTTGTGAGTGCTTTTGGTGACACGCCGAATTTCTTCAGCCTCCTGAGGTTGAAGAGGCGCTGCTGCGCCTTCTTCACGATGCTGTCTGTGTGAGTGGACCAATTCAGTTGGTCTGTGATGTGTATGCCGAGGAACTTAAAACTTACTACCCTCTCCACTACTGTTCCATCGATGTGGATAGGGTCACACAGAGTGATTCTTGGTAGTCTGAAACAAATCTACTTTGAAACTAATGTATACACACACATGGTTATGGGCTTAACAAAAGAAGACCCCTGTACCATGTCAGATATGGGCTTGAAACATATTCCATTTTGAGTTTTCACTATATTATATATTTTATATTATATATTATATATATATTATATATATTATTATTATTATATATATATTATTATTATATTATTATTTTATATTATATTATATTATATATACCTCATATACATCACAGAAGACTGAAATCAACAAACCTGTTTGACAGACAACCCGTCAAACGTTTTAGAACGCCTACTCATTCAAGGGTTTTTCTTTATTTTTACCATTTTCTACATTGTAGAATAATAGTGAAGACATCAAAAATATAAAATAACACATATGGAATCATGTAGTAACCCAAAAAGTGTTATATATTATCTTTGAGATTCTTCAACTGGCCACCCTTTGCCTTGATGACAGCTTTGCACACTCTTGGCATTCTCTCAACCAGTTTCCCCTGGAATGATTTTCCAACCGTCTTGAAGGAGTTCCCACATATGCTGAGCACTTGCTTTTTTTGTTGTTGTTGCTGTTTCTGCTCTCTGCTCGGTCCCATCCCGTCCCTGGACCGATACTGACACAGAGTAAATATAGACACCACAGTACACACACAGAGGCTACCTTCCATATGGCACCCTATTCCCTAGATAGTACACTACTGGCACCCTATTCCATAGATAGTGCACTACTGGCACACTATTCCCTAGATAGTACACTACTTGCACCCTATTCCCTATATAGTGCACTACTGGCACCCTATTCCCTATATAGTGCACTACTGGCACCCTATTCCCTAGATAGTGCACAACTTATGCTACTCTCTCTCTTTCCCTCTCTCTCTCCTTTTCTCCTGTCTGTCTGTCTCTCTCAATTCAATTTAAATTTCAATGTAAGGGCTTTATTGGCATGGGAAACATATGTTAACATTGCCAAAGCAAGTGATGTAGATAATAAACAAAAGTGAAATAAACTATAAAATGTATATTATGTCTATATACAGTGTTGTAACGAGGTGCAAAAAATCTCTCTCTCTCTCTCTCTCTCTCCCTCTCCCTCCCGCCCGATGTAGGGAAGGGGAATGCCATTTGGGAGGTAGCCACAGAGGCATTCAGAGTTGGGAGGGAGGGGGACGGGCCGACAGAGGGCTGAGGTGTGAAACTATCGGGCTGTAAAATGAACCTGCTGGCAGACAGGCTGTTGTTTCAGCGTTTCTTCTCTGACTGCTTCCATGCTCCCTTTTCTTACTTTCTTTCTCTGTCTATTTTTTTTTAAATATCTCATTCCACTATCTCTCCAGTTCTTTGTCTCTCTTCATCACTCTCTTGATTCCTCTCCCTCTCTGTCACTCTTCCTTTTCCTCTTGGTTATTCTTCCCTGGTCTCTCCCTCTCTGCTAGTCTTCCTTTTCCTCTTGGTTATTCTTCCCTGGTCTCTCCCTCTCTGCTACTCTTCCTTTTCCTCTTGGTTATTCTTCCCTGGTCTCTCCCTCTCCCTCTCTGCTAGTCTTCCTTTTCCTCTTGGTTATTCTTCCCTGGTCTCTCCCTCTCTGCTAGTCTTCCTTTTTCTCTTGGTTATTCTTCCCTGGTCTCTCCCTCTCTGCTAGTCTTCCTTTTCCTCTTGGTTATTCTTCCCTGGTCTCTCCCTCTCTGCTACTCTTCCTTTTCCTCTTGGTTATTCTTCCCTGGTCTCTCCCTCTCCCTCTCTGCTAGTCTTCCTTTTCCTCTTGGTTATTCTTCCCTGGTCTCTCCCTCTCTGCTAGTCTTCCTTTTCCTCTTGGTTATTCTTCCCTGGTCTCTCCCTCTCTGCTACTCTTCCTTTTCCTCTTGGTTATTCTTCCCTGGTCTCTCCCTCTCTGCTAGTCTTCCTTTTTCTCTTGGTTATTCTTCCCTGGTCTCTCCCTCTCCCTCTCTGCTAGTCTTCCTTTTCCTCTTGGTTATTCTTCCCTGGTCTCTCCCTCTCTGCTACTCTTCCTTTTCCTCTTGGTTATTCTTCCCTGGTCTCTCCCTCTCTGCCAGTCTTCCTTTTCCTCTTGGTTATTCTTCCCTGGTCTCTCCCTCTCTGCTAGTCTTCCTTTACCTCTTGGTTATTCTTTCCTGGTCTCTCCATCTCTGCTAGTCTTCCTTTTCCTCTTGGTTATTCTTCCCTGGTCTCTCCCTCTCTGCTAGTCTTCCTTTTCCTCTTGGTTATTCTTCCCTGGTCTCTCCCTCTCTGCTAGTCTTCCTTTTCCTCTTGGTTATTCTTCCCTGGTCTCTCCCTCTCTGCTAGTCTTCCTTTTTCTCTTGGTTATTCTTCCCTGGTCTCTCCCTCTCCCTCTCTGCTAGTCTTCCTTTTCCTCTTGGTTATTCTTCCCTGGTCTCTCCCTCTCTGTCACTCTTCCTTTTCCTCTTGGTTATTCTTCCCTGGTCTCTCCCTCTCTGCTAGTCTTCCTTTTTCTCTTGGTTATTCTTCCCTGGTCTCTCCCTCTCTGCTAGTCTTCCTTTACCTCTTGGTTATTCTTCCCTGGTCTCTCCCTCTCTGCTACTCTTCCTTTTCCTCTTGGTTATTCTTCCCTGGTCTCTCTCTCTCTGCTAGTCTTCCTTTTCCTCTTGGTTATTCTTCCCTGGTCTCTCCCTCTCTGCTAGTCTTCCTTTTTATCTTGGTTATTCTTCCCTGGTCTCTCCCTCTCTGTCACTCTTCCTTTTCATCTTGGTTATTCTTCCCTGGTCTCTCCCTCTCTGCTAGTCTTCCTTTTTCCTCTTGGTTATTCTTCCCTGGTCTCTCCCTCTCTGCTAGTCTTCCTTTTCCCCTTGGTTATTCTTCCCTGGTCTCTCCCTCTCTGCTAGTCTTCCTTTTCCTCTTGTTTATTCTTCCCTGATCTCTCCCTCTCTGCTAGTCTTCCTTTTCCTCTTGGTTATTCTTCCCTGGTCTCTCCCTCTCTGCTAGTCTTCCTTTTCCTCTTGGTTATTCTTCCCTGGTCTCTCCCTCTCTGCTCTTCTTTTCCTCTTGGTTATTCTTCCCTGGTCTCTCCCTCTCTGCTAGTCTTCCTTTTCCTCTTGGTTATTCTTCCCTGGTCTCTCCCTCTCTGTCACTCTTCCTTTTTCTCTTGGTTATTCTTCCCTGGTCTCTCCCTCTCTGCTAGTCTTCCTTTTCCTCTTGGTTATTCTTCCCTGGTCTCTCCCTCTCTGCTAGTCTTCCTTTTCCTCTTGGTTATTCTTCCCTGGTCTCTCCCTCTCCCTCTCTGCTAGTCTTCCTTTTCCTCTTGGTTATTCTTCCCTGGTCTCTCCCTCTCTGCCAGTCTTCCTTTTTCTCTTGGTTATTCTTCCCTGGTCTCTCCCTCTCTGCTAGTCTTCCTTTTCCTCTTGGTTATTCTTCCCTGGTCTCTCCCTCTCTGCTACTCTTCCTTTTCCTCTTGGTTATTCTTCCCTGGTCTCTCCCTCTCTGCTAGTCTTCCTTTTCCTCTTGGTTATTCTTCCCTGGTCTCTCCCTCTCTGCTAGTCTTCCTTTTCCTCTTGGTTATTCTTCCCTGGTCTCTCCCTCTCTGCTAGTCTTCCTTTTCCTCTTGGTTATTCTTCCCTGGTCTCTCCCTCTCTGCTAGTCTTCCTTTTCCTCTTGGTTATTCTTCCCTGGTCTCTCCCTCTCTGCTCTTCTTTTCCTCTTGGTTATTCTTCCCTGGTCTCTCCCTCTCTGCTAGTCTTCCTTTTCCTCTTGGTTATTCTTCCCTGGTCTCTCCCTCTCTGCTAGTCTTCCTTTTCCTCTTGGTTATTCTTCCCTGGTCTCTCCCTCTCTGCTAGTCTTCCTTTTCCTCTTGGTTATTCTTCCCTGGTCTCTCCCTCTCTGCTAGTCTTCCTTTTCTCTTGGTTATTCTTCCCTGGTCTCTCCCTCTCTGCTAGTCTTCCTTTTCCTCTTGGTTATTCTTCCCTGGCCTCTCCCTCTCTGCTAGTCTTCCTTTTCCTCTTGGTTATTCTATCCTGGTCTCTCCCTCTCTGTCACTGTTCTTTTCTTTGTGCCTCTCTCTTTCTATTGAAACTTATTGCCCCTCTGAAAGTTCTGTAGACTTTAATCCTGGCCTGCGGTGCTGAAACTTTCTTATGAACACCAATAAGATGTTTACGTTACACAGACTGGTCTTTATGCAACACTGTGTGTGTGTGTGTGTGTGTGTGTGTGTGTGTGTGTGTGTGTGTGTGTGTGTGTCTGTGTGTGTGTGTGGCTCCGTCCTACCTTGACCAGAACACCTAAGGAAACATGAGAGTTTTCTTTCCTTCTGTTCTCTGTTTTAATTGAACCCAGTAGGACAGTAATAGGAGAATGGGTCCTGTGTCCCACACGGCATCCTATTCCCTATGTAGTGCACTACTTTTGACCAGAGCCCATAGGGAAAAGGGTGCTATTGTGTATTGATATTCTAGCTTGTCCCTTTAGGGCAATGCCCACGTTAGTTTCTACTCCCATCGAGGTACACAAAAAAGAAAGTGCATCACATGGAGAACACAGAGGATGAACAAAGTGATGCCTTGTCTGAAAGGGGAAGAGTCTTTTGCATGTTTTGTCCATTTCAGACAGCGGGTACGGATACTGGGTGACACCGCTGCTGGGTGGAGGAAACGCAGTACGGATGCAAGTGGACACCGGAGCAGCGATATCTTCGCTGTCTGAGACTGTATACAAAGGAGAAACGAACATCACCTCTCACACCCACAAAGATGACGCTGAAAACATACACCGGTGAAATAGTTCCAGTCAAATCGAAGTCTATTTGTCACGTGCGCTGAGTACAAAGGGTATAGACCTTAAAGTGAAATGCTTCCTTACAGGCTCTAACCAATAGGTGACCTTACAGTGAAATGCTTCCTTACAGGCTCTAACCAATAGGTGACCTTACAGTGGAATGCTTACATACAGGCTCTAACCAATAGGTGACCTTACAGTGAAATGCTTCCTTACAGGCTCTAACCAATAGGTGACCTTACAGTGAAATGCTTCCTTACAGGCTCTAACCAATAGGTGACAATAGTTGACAATAGGTGACAATGAAGTGTGATTGTTACAGTGAGATGAAGTTTGATTGTTACAGTGAGAGGACGTGTGTTTGTTAGTGAGAGGAAGTGTGATTGTTAGAGTGAGAGGAAGTGTGATTGTTAGTGAGAGGAAGCGTGATTGTTACAGTGAGAGGAAGCGTGATTGTTACAGTGAGAGGAAGCGTGATTGTTACAGTGAGAGGAAGTGTGATAGTTACAGTGAGAGGAAGTGTGATTGTTACAGTGAGAGGAAGTGTGATTGTTACAGGGGAGCTCAACAAACAGCAGGTAAAGCTACCACTCTACATCGTGAAAGGCAATCATGCAGCTTTGCTAGGACGCACATGGCTGGAAAAAAATCTAACTAAACTTGGCAGGAAATTCACATGGTTGTAAAAGAGGACACAAACCTACAAGGGATATTGAGGAAACACGCGAATGTGTTCAATGGAGAACTTGGCAGTATGAAGGACATAACAGTTAAACTGACCGTGAAATCACACAGCCAGCCAAAAATGCTTCAAAGCTAGACCTGTCCCATACGCCATAAAACCAAAAGATGAAATGGAGATAAACAGACTAGTGGAGTTTGGATCCAGGGAATGGTAGTGAAACAGACTAGTGAAGTTTTGGATCCAGGGAATGGTACTGAAACAGACTAGTGGGGTATTGGATCCAGGGAATGGTAGTGAAACAGACTAGTGGAGTATTGGATCCAGGGAATGGTAGTGAAACAGACTAGTGGAGTATTGGATCCAGGGAATGGTAGTGAAACAGACTAGTGGAGTATTGGATCCAGGGAATGGTAGTGAAACAGACTAGTGGAGTATTGGATCCAGGGAATGGTACTGAAACAGACTAGTGGAGTATTGGATCCAGGGAATGGTACTGAAACAGACTAGTGGAGTATTGGATCCAGGGAATGGTACTGAAACAGACTAGTGGAGTATTGGATGCAGGGAATGGTAGTGAAACAGACTAGTGGAGTATTGGATCCAGGGAATGGTAGTGAAACAGACTAGTGGAGTATTGGATCCAGGGAATGGTACTGAAACAGACTAGTGGAGTATTGGATCCAGGGAATGGTACTGAAACAGACTAGTGGAGTATTGGATCCAGGGAATGGTAGTGAAACAGACTAGTGGAGTATTGGATCCAGGGAATGGTACTGAAACAGACTAGTGGAGTATTGGATCCAGGGAATGGTAGTGAAACAGACTAGTGGAGTATTGGATCCAGGGAATGGTACTGAAACAGACTAGTGGAGTATTGGATCCAGGGAATGGTACTGAAACAGACTAGTGGAGAGTGGAGTATTGGATCCAGGGAATGGTACTGAAACAGACTAGTGGATTATTGGATCCAGGGAATGGTAGTGAAACAGACTAGACTAGTGGGGTATTGGATCCAGGGAATGGTACTGAAACAGACTAGTGGAGTATTGGATCCAGGGAATGGTACTGAAACAGACTAGTGGAGTATTGGATCCAGGGAATGGTAGTGAAACAGACTAGTGGAGTATTGGATCCAGGGACTGGTAGTGAAACAGACTAGTGGAGTGTTGGATCCAGGGAATGGTACTGAAACAGACTAGTGGAGTATTGGATCCAGGGAATGGTACTGAAACAGACTAGTGGAGTATTGGATCCAGGGAATGGTACTGAAACAGACTAGTGGAGTATTGGATCCAGGGAATGGTACTGAAACAGACTAGTGGAGTATTGGATCCAGGGAATGGTACTGAAACAGACTAGTGGAGTATTGGATCCAGGGAATGGTACTGAAACAGACTAGTGGAGTATTGGATCCAGGGAATGGTACTGAAACAGACTAGTGGAGTATTGGATCCAGGGAATGGTACTGAAACAGACTAGTGGAGTATTGGATCCAGGGAATGGTAGTGAAACAGACTAGTGGAGTATTGGATCCAGGGAATGGTAGTGAAACAGACTAGTGGAGTATTGGATCCAGGGAATGGTACTGAAACAGACTAGTGGAGTATTGGATCCAGGGAATGGTACTGAAACAGACTAGTGGAGTATTGGATCCAGGGAATGGTACTGAAACAGACTAGTGGAGTATTGGATCCAGGGAATGGTACTGAAACAGACTAGTGGAGTATTGGATCCAGGGAATGGTACTGAAACAGACTAGTGGAGTATTGGATCCAGGGAATGGTACTGAAACAGACTAGTGGAGTATTGGATCCAGGGAATGGTACTGAAACAGACTAGTGGAGTATTGGATCCAGGGAATGGTACTGAAACAGACTAGTGGAGTATTGGATCCAGGGAATGGTACTGAAACAGACTAGTGGAGTATTGGATCCAGGGAATGGTACTGAAACAGACTAGTGGAGTATTGGATCCAGGGAATGGTACTGAAACAGACTAGTGGAGTATTGGATCCAGGGAATGGTATTGAAACAGACTAGTGGAGTATTGGATCCAGGAAATGGTACTGAAACAGACTAGTGGAGTATTGGATCCAGGAAATGGTACTGAAACAGACTAGTGGAGTATTGGATCCAGGGAATGGTACTGAAACAGACTAGTGGAGTATTGGATCCAGGGAATGGTACTGAAACAGACTAGTGGAGTATTGGATCCAGGGAATGGTCCCATGGTGTTTATACTTGCATACTATTGTTTGTACAGATGAACGTGGTACCTTCAGGTGTTTGGAAATTGCTCCCAAGGATGAACCAGATGTGTGGAGGTCTACAATTCTTTTTCTGAGGTCTTGGCTGATTTCTTTTGATTTTCCCATGATGTCAAGCAAAGAGGCACTGAGTTTGAAGGTAGGCCTTGAAATACATCCATAGGTACACCTCCAATTGACTCAAATGTTGTCAATTAGCCTATCAGAAGCTTCTAAAGCAATGACATCCTTTTCTGGAATTTTCCAAGCTGTTTAAAGGCACAGTCAACTTAGTGTATGTAAACTTCTGACCCACTGGAATTGTGATACAGAGAATTATAAGTGAAATAATCTGTCTGTAAACAATTGTTGGAAAAACGACTTGTGACTTTTGTTAATAACAAGAAATGTGTGGAGTAGTAGAAAAACGAGTTTTAATGACTCCAACCTAAGTGTATGTAAACTTCCGACTTCAACTGTAGCTGTACCATGGTATTTCCATTGCTACCTCCAATTGTTCTCCACTATTCCAACTGCTAACCCCCCTCCCAAGTTAGGTTGTCATCCCAGTGATCCCCCCCAACCCATCCTTCGAAAAGATTGAAAACACAAACACCGATCAACCTCCAAAAAGCATTTCAAATGCCCTCACCTCAATTTGTATTATATATAGTTGAAACATTTTTTTTTTATATATATAACAAAAAATCTTGCGTATCTTCATTTCCACAATTAACTAATAATATGCGTAATAATAAATAAAATAAAAATAAATTTTTTTGGCAAGAAATTATTATTTTCTGAAAAAATGTATTGTGATTCATCCTATATTGCTATAGCAACAGATGTGGGACACACACACACACACACACACACACACACACACACACACACACCTTTCCCCCACAAACAACCACAAGCTCCGATGTTCAACAGTTGTTCCATCGCTGAGTCCAACTCAACAGAAGACTTGATGTGGAAGTGCATCATCTCTATAGAACTGTTAGTAAATACGTCACGCTGCAGGAGATCCTGATGGGGGAGTGCATCATCTCTATAAAACTGTTAGTAAATAAGTCAAGCTGCAGGAGATCCTGATGGGGGAGTGCATCATCTCTATAGAACTGTTAGTAAATAAGTCAAGCTGCAGGAGATCCTGGTGGGGGAGTGCATCATCTCTATAAAACTGTTAGTAAATAAGTCAAGCTGCAGGAGATCCTGATGGGGGAGTGCATCATCTCTATAAAACTGTTAGTAAATAAGTCAAGCTGCAGGAGATCCTGATGGGGGAGTGCATCATCTCTATAAAACTGTTAGTAAATAAGTCAAGCTGCAGGAGATCCTGATGGGGGAGTGCATCATCTCTATAAAACTGTTAGTAAATAAGTCAAGCTGCAGGAGATCCTGGGTGTGTGTGTTTCAGGGGAAGGGGGTGTATCTGATCTCCATCACCTAGGACTTGACAATGGTTAATCAAATCTCATTGGTTAATCAAATCTCCCCATTTGTGCAAAAAGTTGTATGCCTTCTCAAACAGCTACAACTGAAATCATTCAAACTCTTGACTAGAATCCTTTCACTGTACCTTATATAAAACACCACTTAGTTCTTTCACTTTATATAAAACACCACTTAGTTCTTTCACTTTATATAAAACAACACTTAGTTCTTTCACTTTATATAAAACAACACTTAGTTCTTTCACTTTATATAAAACAACACTTAGTTCTTTCACTTTATATAAAACAACACTTAGTTCTTTCACTTTATATAAAACAACACTTAGTTCTTTCACTTTATATAAAACAACACTTAGTTATTTCACTGTACCTTATATAAAACAACACTTAGTTCTTTCACTGTACCTTATATAAAACAACACTTAGTTCTTGCACTTTATATAAAACAACACTTAGTTCTTTCACTGTACCTTATATAAAACAACACTTAGTTCTTGCACTTTATATAAAACAACACTTCGTTCTTTCACTGTACCTTATATAAAATAACACTTAGTTATTTCACTTTATATAAAACACTTAGTTATTTCACTTTATATTAAACAACACTTAGTTCTTTCACTGTACCTTATATAAAACAACACTTAGTTCTTTCACCTTATATAAAACAACACTTAGTTCTTTCACTTTATATAAAACAACACTTTAAAAAAGAGACTTCAAAAAGACAAAACGAGCGAAGCATTTATACCCACAAATACATCATATTAACATTATTCAACCATCTTACCTTCCTGGTGTTGATTAGTTTATTGTTTATCTTAGTTAGCAGAAGTTTGTAATGGCTGTTTAAAGAAAACTGAATCATAGATCACTTTTTATCCTGGCCCTTAGACTACTTTCAGTATGAGGAATCATCTAACATCATGTTTTAAAATAGTGAACTACTATTTTAAGGAATCAGATTTGGGTTAATAAACTTCAGGTGTTAGTTTTGATTTGGTTCAGGGATCAGATTTGGGTTAAAACAGAATAACACATTTGCTGTTAATCCGAGGCATTAATTAAGTCCTTTGCTGTTCATTGTGGATGGATGACGCAGTGGTTTAAACAGTGACCTCCTACTCCATAGACTGTGTGGTCTATCCCAGCTCTGACGACTAGCTGAACATCAGATCAGAGTGTAGTTTTAAGAATATACACCTTTTTTTAGTGTTAAGAGAAGAGAACAGTAGAAGAACAGTGTCTATGTGTCTTGAGCTGTGTTCGAATACCCGTACTAACATACTACATCATGTATGAGTCCATGTCTCTCAGCAACGGAATTATCGCTCAACTTCAATCAAGAAATCAAGAAAGCTGGTAAAGAAATGGATGAGTAAAGTTGCAAATTTTTTTTTTCTCTCTCACAAAATCAAAATGTTATTTGTCCCGTGCGGTGAAGACAACAGGTGTCGACTTTACTGTGAAATGCTGACTACAACAGGTGTTCCGTGACTTTATGCAGGGGTACAAGGTGGATGAGGTAATATGTACATGTAGGTAGGGGTACTGAGACATTATGCAGGGGTACGAGGTGGTTGAGGTAATAGGTACATGTAGGTAGGGGTACCGAGACATTGTGCAGGGGTACGAGGTGGATGAGGTAATAGGTACATGTAGGGACCGAGACATTATGCAGGGGTACGAGGTGGATGAGGTAATAGGTACATGTAGGTAGGGGTACCGAGACATTGTGCAGGGGTACGAGGTGGATGAGGTAATAGGTACATGTAGGTAGGGGTACTGAGACATTATGCAGGGGTACGAGGTGGATGAGGTAATAGGTACATGTAGGTAGGGGTACCGAGACATTGTGCAGGGGTACGAGGTGGTTGAGGTAATAGGTACATGTAGGTAGGGGTACCGAGACATTATGCAGGGGTACGAGGTGGATGAGGTAATATGTACATGTAGGTAGGGGTACCGAAACATTATGCAGGGGTACGAGGTGGATGAGGTATTTTGTACATGTAGGTAGGGGTACCGAGACATTATGCAGGGTTACGAGGTGGTTGAGGTAATAAGTACATGTAGGTAGGGGTACCGAGACATTATGCAGGGGTACGAGGTGGATGAGGTAATAGGTACATGTAGGTAGGGGTACCGAGACATTATGCAGGGGTACGAGGTGGATGAGGTAATAGGTACATGTAGGTAGGGGTACCGAGACATTATGCAGGGGTACGAGGTGGATGAGGTAATATGTACATGTAGGTAGGGGTACCGAGACATTATGCAGGGGTACGAGGTGGTTGAGGTAATAGGTACATGTAGGTAGGGGTACCGAGACATTATGCAGGGGTACGAGGTGGATGAGGCAATATATACATGTAGGTAGGGGTACCGAGACATTATGCAGGGGTACGAGGTGGTTGAGGTAATAGGTACATGTAGGTAGGGGTACCGAGACATTATGCAGGGGTACGAGGTGGATGAGGTAATAGGTACATGTAGGTAGGGGTACTGAGACATTATGCAGGGGTACGAGGTGGTTGAGGTAATATGTACATGTAGGTACCGAGACATTATGCAGGGGTACGAGGTGGTTGAGGTAATAGGTACATGTAGGTAGGGGTACCGAGACAATATGCAGGGGTACGAGGTGGTTGAGGTAATAGGTACATGTAGGTAGGGGTACTGAGACATTATGCAGGGGTACGAGGTGGATGAGGTAATATGTACATGTAGGTAGGGGTACCGAGACATTATGCAGGGGTACGAGGTGGATGAGGTAATAGGTACATGTAGGTAGGGGTACCGAGACATTATGCAGGGGTACGAGGTGGTTGAGGTAATAGGTACATGTAGGTAGCGGTACTGAGACATTATGCAGGGGTACGAGGTGGATGAGGTAATATGTACATGTAGGTACCGAGACATTATGCAGGGGTACGAGGTGGTTGAGGTAATATGTACATGTAGGTACCGAGACTTTATGCAGGGGTACGAGGTGGTTGAGGTAATAGGTACATGTAGGTAGGGGTACCGAGACAATATGCAGGGGTACGAGGTGGTTGAGGTAATAGGTACATGTAGGTAGGGGTACCGAGACATTATGCAGGGGTACGAGGTGGATGAGGTAACAGGTACATGTAGGTAGGGGTACTGAGACATTATGCAGGGGTACGAGGTGGATGAGGTAATATGTACATGTAGGTAGGGGTACCGAGACATTATGCAAGGGTACGAGGTGGATGAGGTAATAGGTACATGTAGGTAGGGGTACCGAGACATTATGCAGGGGTACGAGGTGGATGAGGCAATATATACATGTAGGTAGGGGTACCGAGACATTATGCAGGGGTACGAGGTGGATGAGGTAATAGGTACATGTAGGTAGGGGTACCGAGACATTATGCAGGGGTACGAGGTGGATGAGGTAATATGTACATGTAGGTAGGGGTACCGAGACATTATGCAGGGGTACGAGGTGGATGAGGCAATATATACATGTAGGTAGGGGTACCGAGACATTGTGCAGGGGTACGAGGTGGATGAGGTAATAGGTACATGTAGGTAGGGGTACCGAGACATTATGCAGGGGTACGAGGTGGTTGAGGTAATAGGTACATGTAGGTAGGGGTACCGAGACATTATGCAGGGGTACGAGGTGGATGAGGTAATATGTACATGTAGGTAGGGGTACTGAGACATTATGCAGGGGTACGAGGTGGTTGATGTAATAGGTACATGTAGGTAGGGGTACCGAGACATTATGCAGGGGTACAAGGTGGATGAGGTAATAGGTACATGTAGGTAGGGGTACCGAGACATTATGCAGGGGTACGAGGTGGTTGAGGTAATAGGTACATGTAGGTACTGAGACATTATGCAGGGGTACGAGGTGGATGAGGTAATAGGTACATGTAGGTAGGGGTACCGAGACATTATGCAGGGGTACGAGGTGGATGAGGTAATAGGTACATGTAGGTACTGAGACATTATGCAGGGGTACGAGGTGGATGAGGTAATAGATACATGTAGGTACTGAGACATTATGCAGGGGTACGAGGTGGATGAGGTAATAGATACATGTAGGTACTGAGACATTATGCAGGGGTACGAGGTGGATGAGGTAATAGATACATGTAGGTACTGAGACATTATGCAGGGGTACGAGGTGGATGAGGTAATAGATACATGTAGGTACTGAGACATTATGCAGGGGTACGAGGTGGATGAGGTAATATGTACATGTAGGTAGGGGTACCGAGACATTATGCAGGGTTACGAGGTGGTTGAGGTAATAGGTACATGTAGGTAGGGGTACCGAGACATTATGCAGGGGTACGAGGTGGATGAGGTAATAGGTACATGTAGGTAGGGGTACCGAGACATTATGCAGGGGTACGAGGTGGATGAGGTAATAGGTACATGTAGGTAGGGGTACCGAGACATTATGCAGGGGTACGAGGTGGTTGAGGTAATAGGTACATGTAGGTAGGGGTACCGAGACAATATGCAGGGGTACGAGGTGGATGAGGTAATATGTACATGTAGGTGCCGAGACATTGTGCAGGGGTACGAGGTGGATGAGGTAATAGGTACATGTAGGTAGGGGTACCGAGACATTATGCAGGGGTACGAGGTGGTTGAGGTAATAGGTACATGTAGGTAGGGGTACCGAGACATTATGCAGGGGTACGAGGTGGTTGAGGTAATATGTACATGTAGGTACTGAGACATTGTGCAGGGGTACGAGGTGGATGAGGTAATATGTACATGTAGGTACTGAGACATTGTGCAGGGGTACGAGGTGGATGAGGTAATATGTACATGTAGGTACTGAGACATTGTGCAGGGGTACGAGGTGGGTGAGGTAATATGTACATGTAGGTACTGAGACATTGTGCAGGGGTACGAGGTGGATGAGGTAATATGTACATGTAGGTACTGAGACATTGTGCAGGGGTACGAGGTGGATGAGGTAATATGTACATGTAGGTACTGAGACATTGTGCAGGGGTACGAGGTGGGTGAGGTAATATGTACATGTAGGTACTGAGACATTGTGCAGGGGTACGAGGTGGGTGAGGTAATATGTACATGTAGGTACTGAGACATTATGCAGGGGTACGAGGTGGATGAGGTAATATGTACATGTAGGTACCGAGACATTATGCAGGGGTACGAGGTGGATGAGGTAATATGTACATGTAGGTACTGAGACATTATGCAGGGGTACGAGGTGGTTGAGGTAATAGGTACATGTAGGTACTGAGACATTATGCAGGGGTACGAGGTGGTTGAGGTAATAGATACATGTAGGTACTGAGACATTATGCAGGGGTACGAGGTGGATGAGGTAATATGTACATGTAGGTACCGAGACATTATGCAGGGGTACGAGGTGGATGAGGTAATATGTACATGTAGGTACTGAGACATTATGCAGGGGTACGAGGTGGTTGAGGTAATAGGTACATGTAGGTACTGAGACATTATGCAGGGGTACGAGGTGGTTGAGGTAATATATACATGTAGGTACTGAGACATTATGCAGGGGTACGAGGTGGATGAGGTAATAGGTACATGTAGGTACCGAGACATTATGCAGGGGTACGAGGTGGATGAGGTAATAGGTACATGTAGGTAGCGGTACTGAGACATTATGCAGGGGTACAAAGTGGATGAGGTAATAGGTACATGTAGGTACCGAGACATTATGCAGGGGTACGAGGTGGATGAGGTAATATGTACATGTAGGTACTGAGACATTATGCAGGGGTACGAGGTGGATGAGGTAATAGGTACATGTAGGTACTGAGACATTATGCAGGGGTACGAGGTGGATGAGGTAATAGGTACATGTAGGTACTGAGACATTATGCAGGGGTACGAGGTGGATGAGGTAATAGGTACATGTAGGTACTGAGACATTATGCAGGGGTACGAGGTGGATGAGGTAATATGTACATGTAGGTACTGAGACATTATGCAGGGGTACGAGGTGGATGAGGTAATAGGTACATGTAGGTACCGAGACATTATGCAGGGGTACGAGGTGGATGAGGTAATAGATACATGTAGGTACTGAGACATTATGCAGGGGTACGAGGTGGATGAGGTAATATGTACATGTAGGTACCGAGACATTATGCAGGGGTACGAGGTGGATGAGGTAATATGTACATGTAGGTACTGAGACATTATGCAGGGGTACGAGGTGATTGAGGTAATAGGTACATGTAGGTACTGAGACATTATGCAGGGGTACGAGGTGGTTGAGGTAATAGATACATGTAGGTACTGAGACATTATGCAGGGGTACGAGGTGGTTGAGGTAATATGTACATGTAGGTACCGAGACATTATGCAGGGGTACGAGGTGGATGAGGTAATAGATACATGTAGGTACTGAGACATTATGCAGGGGTACGAGGTGGATGAGGTAATAGGTACATGTAGGTACCGAGACATTATGCAGGGGTACGAGGTGGATGAGGTAATAGGTACATGTAGGTAGCGGTACTGAGACATTATGCAGGGGTACGAAGTGGATGAGGTAATAGGTACATGTAGGTACCGAGACATTATGCAGGGGTACGAGGTGGATGAGGTAATATGTACATGTAGGTACTGAGACATTATGCAGGGGTACGAGGTGGATGAGGTAATAGGTACATGTAGGTACTGAGACATTATGCAGGGGTACGAGGTGGATGAGGTAATAGGTACATGTAGGTACTGAGACATTGTGCAGGGGTACGAGGTGGATGAGGTAATAGGTACATGTAGGTACTGAGACATTATGCAGGGGTACGAGGTGGATGAGGTAATATGTACATGTAGGTACTGAGACATTATGCAGGGGTACGAGGTGGATGAGGTAATAGGTACATGTAGGTACCGAGACATTATGCAGGGGTACGAGGTGGATGAGGTAATAGATACATGTAGGTACTGAGACATTATACAGGGGTACGAGGTGGATGAGGTAATATGTACATGTAGGTACCGAGACATTATGCAGGGGTACGAGGTGGATGAGGTAATATGTACATGTAGGTACTGAGACATTATGCAGGGGTACGAGGTGGTTGAGGTAATAGGTACATGTAGGTACTGAGACATTATGCAGGGGTACGAGGTGGTTGAGGTAATAGATACATGTAGGTACTGAGACATTATGCAGGGGTACGAGGTGGATGAGGTAATATGTACATGTAGGTACCGAGACATTATGCAGGGGTACGAGGTGGATGAGGTAATATGTACATGTAGGTACTGAGACATTATGCAGGTGTACGAGGTGGTTGAGGTAATAGGTACATGTAGGTACTGAGACATTATGCAGGGGTACGAGGTGGTTGAGGTAATAGATACATGTAGGTACTGAGACATTATGCAGGGGTACGAGGTGGATGAGGTAATAGGTACATGTAGGTACTGAGACATTATGCAGGGGTACGAGGTGGATGAGGTAATAGGTACATGTAGGTACTGAGACATTATGCAGGGGTACGAGGTGATTGAGGTAATAGGTACATGTAGGTACTGAGACATTATGCAGGGGTACGAGGTGGTTGAGGTAATAGATACATGTAGGTACTGAGACATTATGCAGGGGTACGAGATGGATGAGGTAATATGTACATGTAGGTACCGAGACATTATGCAGGGGTACGAGGTGGATGAGGTAATATGTACATGTAGGTACCGAGACATTATGCAGGGGTACGAGGTGGATGAGGTAATAGGTACATGTAGGTACCGAGACATTATGCAGGGGTACGAGGTGGATGAGGTAATAGGTACATGTAGGTACTGAGACATTATGCAGGGGTACGAGGTGATTGAGGTAATAGGTACATGTAGGTACTGAGACATTATGCAGGGGTACGAGGTGGTTGAGGTAATAGATACATGTAGGTACTGAGACATTATGCAGGGGTACGAGATGGATGAGGTAATATGTACATGTAGGTACCGAGACATTATGCAGGGGTACGAGGTGGATGAGGTAATAGATACATGTAGGTACTGAGACATTATGCAGGGGTACGAGGTGGATGAGGTAATAGGTACATGTAGGTACCGAGACATTATGCAGGGGTACGAGGTGGATGAGGTAATAGATACATGTAGGTACTGAGACATTATGCAGGGGTACGAGGTGGATGAGGTAATAGGTACATGTAGGTACCGAGACATTATGCAGGGGTACGAGGTGGATGAGGTAATAGGTACATGTAGGTACCGAGACATTATGCAGGGGTACGAGGTGGATGAGGTAATATGTACATGTAGGTACCGAGACATTATGCAGGGGTACGAGGTGGATGAGGTAATATGTACATGTAGGTACCGAGACATTATGCAGGGGTACGAGGTGGATGAGGTAATATGTACATGTAGGTACTGAGACATTATGCAGGTGTACGAGGTGGTTGAGGTAATAGGTACATGTAGGTACTGAGACATTATGCAGGGGTACGAGGTGGTTGAGGTAATAGATACATGTAGGTACTGAGACATTATGCAGGGGTACGAGGTGGATGAGGTAATAGGTACATGTAGGTACCGAGACATTATGCAGGGGTACGAGGTGGATGAGGTAATAGGTACATGTAGGTACCGAGACATTATGCAGGGGTACGAGGTGGATGAGGTAATATGTACATGTAGGTACCGAGACATTATGCAGGGGTACGAGGTGGATGAGGTAATATGTACATGTAGGTACCGAGACATTATGCAGGGGTACGAGGTGGATGAGGTAATATGTACATGTAGGTACTGAGACATTATGCAGGTGTACGAGGTGGTTGAGGTAATAGGTACATGTAGGTACTGAGACATTATGCAGGGGTACGAGGTGGTTGAGGTAATAGATACATGTAGGTACTGAGACATTATGCAGGGGTACGAGGTGGATGAGGTAATAGGTACATGTAGGTACTGAGACATTATGCAGGGGTACGAGGTGGATGAGGTAATAGGTACATGTAGGTACTGAGACATTATGCAGGGGTACGAGGTGATTGAGGTAATAGGTACATGTAGGTACTGAGACATTATGCAGGGGTACGAGGTGGTTGAGGTAATAGATACATGTAGGTACTGAGACATTATGCAGGGGTACGAGATGGATGAGGTAATATGTACATGTAGGTACCGAGACATTATGCAGGGGTACGAGGTGGATGAGGTAATAGATACATGTAGGTACTGAGACATTATGCAGGGGTACGAGGTGGATGAGGTAATAGGTACATGTAGGTACCGAGACATTATGCAGGGGTACGAGGTGGATGAGGTAATAGGTACATGTAGGTAGCGGTACTGAGACATTATGCAGGGGTACGAGGTGGATGAGGTAATAGGTACATGTAGGTACCGAGACATTATGCAGGGGTACGAGGTGGATGAGGTAATATGTACATGTAGGTACTGAGACATTATGCAGGGGTACGAGGTGGATGAGGTAATAGGTACATGTAGGTACTGAGACATTATGCAGGGGTACGAGGTGGATGAGGTAATAGGTACATGTAGGTACTGAGACATTATGCAGGGGTACGAGGTGGATGAGGTAATAGGTACATGTAGGTACTGAGACATTATGCAGGGGTACGAGGTGGATGAGGTAATAGGTACATGTAGGTACTGAGACATTATGCAGGAGGACGAGGTGGATGAGGTAATAGGTACATGTAGGTACCGAGACATTATGCAGGGGTACGAGGTGGATGAGGTAATAGATACATGTAGGTACTGAGACATTATGCAGGGGTACGAGGTGGATGAGGTAATATGTACATGTAGGTACCGAGACATTATGCAGGGGTACGAGGTGGATGAGGTAATATGTACATGTAGGTACTGAGACATTATGCAGGGGTACGAGGTGGTTGAGGTAATAGGTACATGTAGGTACTGAGACATTATGCAGGGGTACGAGGTGGTTGAGGTAATAGATACATGTAGGTACCGAGACATTATGCAGGGGTACGAGGTGGATGAGGTAATATGTACATGTAGGTACCGAGACATTATGCAGGGGTACGAGGTGGATGAGGTAATATGTACATGTAGGTACTGAGACATTATGCAGGTGTACGAGGTGGTTGAGGTAATAGGTACATGTAGGTACTGAGACATTATGCAGGGGTACGAGGTGGTTGAGGTAATAGATACATGTAGGTACTGAGACATTATGCAGGGGTACGAGGTGGATGAGGTAATAGGTACATGTAGGTACCGAGACATTATGCAGGTGTACGAAGTGGATGAGGTAATAGGTACATGTAGGTACCGAGACATTATGCAGGGGTACGAGGTGGATGAGGTAATATGTACATGTAGGTACTGAGACATTATGCAGGGGTACGAGGTGGATGAGGTAATAGGTACATGTAGGTACTGAGACATTATGCAGGGGTACGAGGTGGATGAGGTAATAGGTACATGTAGGTACTGAGACATTATGCAGGGGTACGAGGTGGATGAGGTAATAGGTACATGTAGGTACTGAGACATTATGCAGGGGTACGAGGTGGATGAGGTAATATGTACATGTAGGTACTGAGACATTATGCAGGGGTACGAGGTGGGTGAGGTAATAGGTACATGTAGGTACTAAGACAGTATGCAGGGGTACGAGGTGGATGAGGTAATATGTACATGTAGGTACTGAGACATTATGCAGGGGTACGAGGTTGATGAGGTAATAGGTACATGTAGGTACTGAGACATTATGCAGGGGTACGAGGTGGATGAGGTAATATGTACATGTAGGTACTGAGACATTATGCAGGGGTACGAGGTGGATGAGGTAATAGGTACATGTAGGTACTGAGACAGTATGCAGGGGTACGAGGTGGATGAGGTAATAGGTACATGTAGGTACTGAGACAGTATGCAGGGGTACGAGGTGGATGAGGTAATAGGTACATGTAGGTACTGAGACATTATGCAGGGGTACGAGGTGGATGAGGTAATATGTACATGTAGGTACTGAGACAATATGCAGGGGTACGAGGTGGATGAGGTAATAGGTACATGTAGGTACTGAGACATTATGCAGGGGTACGAGGTGGTTGAGGTAATAGGTACATGTAGGTACTGAGACAATATGCAGGGGTACGAGGTGGATGTGGTAATATGTACATGTAGGTACTGAGACATTATGCAGGGGTACGAGGTGGATGAGGTAATAGGTACATGTAGGTACTGAGACATTATGCAGGGGTACGAGGTGGATGAGGTAATATGTACATGTAGGTACTGAGACATTATGCAGGGGTACGAGGTGGATGAGGTAATAGGTACATGTAGGTACCGAGACATTATGCAGGGGTACGAGGTGGATGAGGTAATAGGTACATGTAGGTACTGAGACATTATGCAGGGGTACGAGGTGGATGAGGTAATAGGTACATGTAGGTACTGAGACATTATGCAGGGGTACGAGGTGGATGAGGTAATAGGTACATGTAGGTACTGAGACATTATGCAGGGGTACGAGGTGGATGAGGTAATAGGTACATGTAGGTACTGAGACATTATGCAGGGGTACGAGGTGGATGAGGTAATAGATACATGTAGGTACTGAGACATTATGCAGGGGTACGAGGTGGATGAGGTAATAGATACATGTAGGTACTGAGACATTATGCAGGGGTACGAGGTTGATGAGGTAATAGGTACATGTAGGTACTGAGACATTATGCAGGGGTACGAGGTGGATGAGGTAATAGATACATGTAGGTACTGAGACATTATGCAGGGGTACGAGGTGGATGTGGTAATATGTACATGTAGGTACTGAGACATTATGCAGGGGTACGAGGTGGATGAGGTAATAGGTACATGTAGGTACTGAGACATTATGCAGGGGTACGAGGTGGATGAGGTAATATGTACATATTCAGAGAGTATTTTCCAGCCTTTGACTTTTTTCACATTGTTGTGTTACAGCCTGTGTTTAAAATGGATTACGTTGAGATGTTTTGTCACTGGCTGAAACACAACACCCCTTAATGTCAAGTGGAATTATGTCTTGAGATATTATTTTTTTTTTTACAAATTAGGCTAATAAAAAATGAGAAGCTGAAATGTCTCGAGTCAATCAGTATTCAACCCCTTTGTTATGGTAAGGAGCCTAAATAAGTTCAGGATTAAAAATGTGCTTAACAAGTCACATAATAAGTTGCATGGACTCACTCTGTGCGCAATAAGTGTTTAATTAACATGATTTTTTTTCTTCATCTCTTTGCCCCACACATACACTTATCTTTAAGGTCTCTCAGTCCCTCAGGTTCAAACACAGATTCAACCACAAAGACCAGGGAGGTATTCTAATGTTTCGAAAAGGCCACCTTTTGGGAGATGAGTACAAATTAAAAACAGACATTGAATATCCCTTTGAGCATAGTGAAGTTATTAATTGAACGTTATCAATACACCCTGTCACTACAAAGATACAGGCGATCCTTCCTAACTCAGTTGCCGGAGAGGAAGGAAACCTCTCAGGGATTTTACCATGAGGCCAATGGTGACCATTAAACAGTTAGAGTTTAATGGCTGTGACAAGAGAAAAATGAGGATGGATCAACAACCTTGTAGTTACTCCAATACTAACCTAAATGACAGAGTGAAAAGAAGGAAGCTTGTACAGAATAAACATTTTCCAAAACATGCATCCTGTTTGCAATAAGGTGTTAAAGTAAACACGACACAAAATGTGGATTCAACTTCCTATCCTGAATACAAAGTGTTATGTGTGTATGTGTGTGTTGGCGTGTCAGTATATTTGAGTGTGTTGGCGTGTCAGTTTGTGTTGGCGTGTCAGTATGTGTTGGCGTGTCAGTATGTGTTGGTGTGTCAGTATGTGTTGGCGTGTCAGTATGTGTTGGTGTGTCAGTATGTGTTGGTGTGTCAGTATATGTGAGTGTGTTGGCGTGTCAGTATGTGTTGGCGTGTCAGTATGTGTTGGTGTGTCAGTATGTGTTGGTGTGTCAGTATGTGTTGGCGTGTCAGTATGTGTTGGCGTGTCAGTATATGTGAGTGTGTTGGCGTGTCAGTATGTGTTGGTGTGTCAGTATGTGTTGGTGTGTCAGTGTGTGTTGGTGTGTCAGTATGTGTTGGTGTGTCAGTATGTGTTGGCGTGTCAGTATGTGTTGGCGTGTCAGTATGTGTTGGTGTGTCAGTATGTGTTGGTGTGTCAGTGTGTGTTGGTGTGTCAGTATGTGTTGGTGTGTCAGTATGTGTTGGTGTGTCAGTATGTGTTGGCGTGTCAGTATGTGTTGGCGTGTCAGTGTGTGTTGGTGTGTCAGTGTGTGGTGGCGTGTCAGTGTGTGTTGGCGTGTCAGTATGTGTTGGTGTGTCAGTATGTGTTGGTGTGTCAGTGTGTGTTGGTGTGTCAGTATGTGTTGGTGTGTCAGTATGTGTTGGTGTGTCAGTATGTGTTGGCGTGTCAGTGTGTGTTGGTGTGTCAGTATGTGTTGGTGTGTCAGTATGTATTGGTGTGTCAGTGTGTGTTGGCGTGTCAGTATGTGTTGGCGTGTCAGTGTGTGTTGGTGTGTCAGTATGTGTTGGTGTGTCAGTGTGTGTTGGCGTGTCAGTGTGTGTTGGCGTGTCAGTATGTGTTGGCGTGTCAGTGTGTGTTGGCGTGTCAGTATGTGTTGGTGTGTCAGTATGTGTTGGTGTGTCAGTATGTGTTGGTGTGTCAGTATGTGTTGGTGTGTCAGTATGTGTTGGTGTGTCAGTGTGTGTTGGCGTGTCAGTATGTGTTGGTGTGTCAGTATGTGTTGGTGTGTCAGTGTGTGTTGGTGTGTCAGTGTGTGTTGGCGTGTCAGTATGTGTTGGTGTGTCAGTATGTGTTGGTGTGTCAGTATGTGTTGGTGTGTCAGTATGTGTTGGTGTGTCAGTATGTGTTGGTGTGTCAGTGTGTGTTGGCGTGTCAGTATGTGTTGGTGTGTCAGTATGTGTTGGTGTGTCAGTATGTGTTGGTGTGTTGGTGTGTGTTGGTGTGTCAGTGTGTGTTGGTGTGTCAGTATGTGTTGGTGTGTCAGTATGTGTTGGTGTGTTGGTGTGTCAGTATATGTGAGTGTGTTGGTGTGTCAGTATGTGTTGGCGTGTCAGTATGTGTTGGTGTGTCAGTATGTGTTGGTGTGTCAGTATGTGTTGGTGTGTCAGTGTGTGTTGGCGTGTCAGTATGTGTTGGTGTGTCAGTATGTGTTGGTGTGTCAGTATGTGTTGGCGTGTCAGTATGTGTTGGTGTGTCAGTATGTGTTGGTGTGTCAGTATGTGTTGGCGTGTCAGTGTGTGTTGGTGTGTCAGTATATGTGAGTGTGTTGGTGTGTCAGTATGTGTTTGTGTGTCAGTGTGTGTTGGTGTGTCAGTATGTGTTGGCGTGTCAGTGTGTGTTGGTGTGTCAGTATATGTGAGTGTGTTGGTGTGTCAGTATGTGTTTGTGTGTCAGTGTGTGTTGGTGTGTCAGTATGTGTTGGTGTGTCAGTGTGTGTTGGCGTGTCAGTATGTGTTGGCGTGTCAGTATGTGTTGGCGTGTCAGTATGTGTTGGCATGTCAGTATGTGTTGGTGTGTCAGTATGTGTTGGAGTGTCAGTATGTGTTGGTGTGTCAGTATGTGTTGGCGTGTCAGTATGTGTTGGTGTGTCAGTGTGTGTTGGTGTGTCAGTATGTGTTGGCGTGTCAGTATGTGTGTGTATGCATAGAGTCAGTGAAAAAAAAGGTCCAAAGCAAATTGTGTAAGTTGTGTAACAATTCTTGACAACCCTGTTATAGTTGTTCTGCTATTTATTGTGTTCTGTTCTTGTCAGACATCTTGGTGCATTCTGTCAATTTGACAGTAGTTTCTATCTCGGTCCAAAAGTAACAGGACGCTGAGTCAATGAGGCCATCATGTCACCATTACCAGGTTTACAACGTCTAAGAGTAGACTAATTAGTCAGACAACTCATTAAGATCAATAAGAAAGATCTGATGTAACACTGTTCTGTTTGTCGAAGGAAGGAAACAGTCAGTTCAGTTGATGCACGGCAGGGGACTGGATGGTTACTGACCCAGGGGACTGGATGGTTGCTGACCCAGGGGACTGGATGGTTGCTGACCCAGGGGACTGGACGGTTACTGACCCAGGGGACTGGATGGTTGCTGACCCAGGGGACTGGATGGTTACTGACCCATGGGACTGGATGGTTACTGACCCAGGGGACTGGATGGTTACTGACCCAGGGGACTGGAAGGTTGCTGACCCAGGGGACTGGACGGTTACTGACCCAGGGGACTGGAAGGTTACTGACCCAGGGGACTGGACGGTTACTGACCCATGGGACTGGATGGTTACTGACCCAGGGGACTGGAAGGTTGCTGACCCAGGGGACTGGACGGTTACTGACCCAGGGGACTGGAAGGTTACTGACCCAGGGGACTGGACGGTTACTGACCCAGGGGACTGGATGGTTGCTGACCCAGGGGACTGGAAGGTTACTGACCCAGGGGACTGGACGGTTACTGACCCATGGGACTGGATGGTTACTGACCCAGGGGACTGGATGGTTACTGACCCAGGGGACTGGATGGTTGCTGACCCAGGGGACTGGAAGGTTGCTGACCCAGGGGACTGGACGGTTACTGACCCATGGGACTGGATGGTTGCTGACCCAGGGGACTGGATGGTTACTGACCCAGGGGACTGGATGGTTACTGACCCAGGGGACTGGATGGTTACTGACCCATGGGACTGGATGGTTACTGACCCAGGGGACTGGAAGGTTGCTGACCCAGGGGACTGGATGGTTACTGACCCAGGGGACTGGATGGTTACTGACCCAGGGGACTGGATGGTTACTGACCCATGGGACTGGATGGTTACTGACCCAGGGGACTGGAAGGTTGCTGACCCAGGGGACTGGATGGTTACTGACCCAGGGGACTGGATGGTTACTGACCCAGGGGACTGGATGGTTGCTGACCCAGGGGACTGGACGGTTACTGACCCAGGGGACTGGAAGGTTGCTGACCCAGGGGACTGGACGGTTACTGACCCAGGGGACTGGATGGTTGCTGACCCAGGGGACTGGATGGTTGCTGACCCAGGGGACCGGATGGTTACTGACCCAGGGGACTGGATGGTTGCTGACCCAGGGGACTGGATGGTTACTGACCCAGGGGACTGGAAGGTTGCTGACCCAGAGGACTGGACGGTTACTGACCCAGGGGACTGGATGGTTCCTTGCCCAGGGGACTGGACTGTTACTGGCCCATGGGACTGGATGGTTACTGACCCAGGGGACTGGATGGTTACTGACCCAGGGGACTGGATGGTTACTGACCCAGGGGACTGGAAGGTTGCTGACCCAGGGGACTGGATGGTTGCTGACCCAGGGGACTGGATGGTTACTGACCCAGGGGACTGGATGGTTACTGAACCAGGGGACTGGATGGTTGCTGACCCAGGGGACTGGATGGTTACTGACCCAGGGGACTGGATGGTTACTGAACCAGGGGACTGGATGGTTGCTGACCCAGGGGACTGGATGGTTACTGACCCAGGGGACTGGATGGTTACTGACCCAGGGGACTGGATGGTTACTGACCCAGGGGACTGGATGGTTGCTGACCCAGGGGACTGGATGGTTACTGACCCAGGGGACTGGATGGTTGCTGACCCAGGGGACCGGATGGTTACTGACCCAGGGGACTGGATGGTTGCTGACCCAGGGGACTGGATGGTTACTGACCCAGGGGACTGGAAGGTTGCTGACCCAGAGGACTGGACGGTTACTGACCCAGGGGACTGGATGGTTCCTTGCCCAGGGGACTGGACTGTTACTGGCCCATGGGACTGGATGGTTACTGGCCCAGGGGACTGGATGGTTACTGGCCCAGGGGACTGGACGGTTACTGACCCAGGGGACTGGATGGTTCCTTGCCCAGGGGACTGGATGGTTACTGGCCCAGGGGACTGGACTAAAAAGTAAAGCCAACAAATCAAAACATAAAATAAATAAAAATCTAATCAAATAGAAGTATAAAATATCCTGACAAAAATAAATATCCTATAAATCATTAGCTACGAATTGCCTGCCTGCAATGATGTTTTGTAGTGATTCATATGTTGATGATGTAAATAATATTTGCTGGTCTGTGGTGTGTAATGAGGAGCAACCAGACACTTTAATTGAAAAATGGTATGGTTGAGAGGGATGAGGCAAAAAGTCTGGCAACCCAGCTGATTGGTAAACATACTGCAAATTAAGAAATCATGTGACTAAACTAAATAAAAATAAACTACACTATGAAGCAAAGATAAATTATATAAAGAATGATAGTAAAAAGTTTTGGGGCACCTTAAATTAAATTTTGGGGAAAAAAGCCAACTCGGCTCCATCATTTATTGAAACAGATGGCTTATTCATCACAAAGACCACTGATATTGCCAACTACTTTAATTACTTTTTCATTGTCAAGATAAGCAAACTTAGGGATGACATGCCAGTAACAAACGCTGACACTACACATCCAAGTATATCTGACCAGACTATGAGAGACAAGAATTGTACTTTGAATTCCGTAAAGTCAGTGTGGAAGAGGTGAAAAAATAGTCGATCAAGAATGACAAGCCACCGGGGTCTGACAATCTGGATGGAAAATTACATGAGGATAATAGCAGACGATATTGCCACTCCTATTTGCCACATCTTCAATTTAAGCCTACGAGAAAGTGTGTGCCCATTAGTCAGGCCTGGAGGGAAGCTAAAGTCATTCAGCTACCTAAGAATAGTAAAGCCTCCATTACTGGCTCAAATAGCCGACAAATCAGCCTGTTACCAACCCTTAGGAAACTTCTGGAAACAATTGTGTTTGACCAGATACAATGGTATTTCACAGTAAACAAATTGACAACAGACTTTCAGCATGCTGATATGGAAGGACATTCAGCAAGCACAGCACTTAGACCCATGACTGATGATTGGCTGAGAGAAATTGATGATAAAATGATTGTGGGGGCTGTCTTGTTAGACTTCAGTGAAGCTTTTGACATTATTGATCATAGTCTGCTGCTGGAAATACTTATGTGTTATGGCTTTATACCCCCTGCTATATCGTGGATAAAGAGTTAAAGAGTTACTTGTCCAACAGAACACAGAGGGTGTTCTTTAATGGAAGCCTCTCCAATGTAATCCAGTTAGAATCAGGAATTCCCCAGGGCAGCTTTCTAGGCCCCTTGCTTTTTTCAATTTTTACTAATGACATGCCACTAACTTTGAGTAAAGCCAAAGTTTATATGTATACTATACACGTCAGCTATTACAGCGACTGAAATGACTGCAACACTTCACAAAGAGCTGCAGTTAGTTTCAGAGTGAGTGGCAAGGAATAAGTTAGTCCTAAATATTTCTAAATCTAAAAGCATTGTATTTGGGACAAATCATTCGCTAAATCCTAAACCTCAACTAAATATTGTAATAAATCATGTGGAAATTGAGCAAGTTGGGATGACTAAACTGCTTGTAGGGCACTATGTATCAGACCATAGGACTCTGGTCTAAAGTAGGGCACTATATATCAGACGCTGGTCAAAAGTAGGGCACTATATATCAGACCATAGGACTCTGGTCAAAAGTAGGGCACTATATATCAGACTCTGGTCAAAAGTAGGGCACTATATATCAGACTCTGGTCAAAAGTAGGGCACTATATATCAGACTCTGGTCAAAAGTAGGGCACTATATATCAGACCATAGGACTCTGGTCTAAAGTAGGGCACTATATATCAGACTCTGGTCAAAAGTAGGGCACTATATATCAGACCATAGGACTCTGGTCAAAAGTAGGGCACTATATATCAGACTCTGGTCAAAAGTAGGGCACTATGTATCAGACCATAGGACTCTGGTCAAAAGTAGGGCACTATATATCAGACTGGTCAAAAGTAGGGCACTATATATCAGACCATAGGACTCTGGTCAAAAGTAGGGCACTATATATCAGACTCTGGTCTAAAGTAGGGCACTATATATCAGACTCTGGTCTAAAGTAGGGCACTATATATCAGACTCTGGTCTAAAGTAGGGCACTATATGTCAGACTCTGGTCTAAAGTAGGGCACTATGTATCAGACCATAGGACTCTGGTCTAAAGTAGGGCACTATATATCAGACTCTGGTCAAAAGTAGGGCACTATATATCAGACCATAGGACTCTGGTCAAAAGTAGGGCACTATATATCAGGTGCCATTAGAGATGGCAACTCAGACCTGCTTTAACTCTATCAAAGGACAGATTAAATGCTCCCTTTTCCCTTCTATTGCTTTCTTTTCCTTCATAATCCTTTTCCTAAAACTCAGATGTCAAGCTGTGTGCCAACAGAAATGACACACATCTCTTTTGTCATCTCAATATGAGAAGGTTGCTTTTTCTCGAAGTTGAATAAAGTTCTTTCTTGAGTTTAAACACGGCCTGTCAATGAGTGGGATTCATATCGCACTGCACTATGTTTATCATTTAGAAGTCAAACACACAGAACGTGACCCTGTTTTACAGATAAAACATGTCCCTGTTTGACAAAGAGAACTACAGAACATGACCCTGTTTGACAGAGAACTACAGAACATGACCCTGTTTGACAGAGAACTACAGAACATGACCCTGTTTGACAGAGAACTACAGAACATGACCCTGTTTGACAGAGAACTACAGAACATGACCCTGTTTGACAGAGAACTACAGAACATGACCCTGTTTGACAAAGATAACTACAGAACATAACCCTGTTTGACAGAGAGAACTACAGAACATGACCCTGTTTGACAGAGAACTACAGAACATGACCCTGTTTGACAAAGAGAACTACAGAACATGACCCTGTTTGACAGAGAACTACAGAACATGACCCTGTTTGACAGAGAACTACAGAACATAACCCTGTTTGACAGAGAACTACAGAACATGACCCTGTTTGACAGAGAACTACAGAACATAACCCTGTTTGACAGAGAGAACTACAGAACATCACCCTGTTTGACAGAGAACTACAGAACATGACCCTGTTTGACAGAGAACTACAGAACATGACCCTGTTTGACAGAGAACTACAGAACATAACCCTGTTTGACAGAGAACTACAGAACATGACCCTGTTTGACAAAGAGAACTACAGAACATGACCCTGTTTGACAGAGAGAACTACAGAACATAACCCTGTTTGACAGAGAACTACAGAACATGACCCTGTTTGACAAAGAGAACTACAGAACATAACCCTGTTTGACAGAGAACTACAGAACATGACCCTGTTTGACAGAGAACTACAGAACATGACCCTGTTTGACAGAGAACTACAGAACATGACCCTGTTTGACAGAGAACTACAGAACATAACCCTGTTTGACAGAGAGAACTACAGAACATGACCCTGTTTGACAGAGAACTACAGAACATGACCCTGTTTGACAGAGAACTACAGAACATGACCCTGTTTGACAGAGAGAACTACAGAACATAACCCTGTTTGACAGAGAGAACTACAGAACATAACCCTGTTTGACAGAGAGAACTACAGAACATGACCCTGTTTGACAGAGAACTACAGAACATGACCCTGTTTGACAGAGAACTACAGAACATAACCCTGTTTGACAGAGAGAACTACAGAACATGACCATGTTTGACAGAGAACTACAGAACATAACCCTGTTTGACAGAGAACTACAGAACATGACCCTGTTTGACAGAGAGAACTACAGAACATAACCCTGTTTGACAGAGAACTACAGAACATGACTCTGTTTGACAGAGAACTACAGAACATGACCCTGTTTGACAGAGAACTACAGAACATGACCCTGTTTGACAGAGAGAACTACAGAACATGACCCTGTTTGACAGAGAGAACTACATGTCCCAGTTTGGGTCCTGAATTATATGAGGTGCTGTGCTGATTGGATGGCATTACTGCATAGCTCTCCATTCTTCCCGGTTACAAAGCTATTGGTTTTTACAGTCTTGCCTTTCAGTTACCCCATCAATTCCCTTTGTTTTAAATGAACACACTGTTCTCATTTGAATTGTCCCCCTGCAGAGAGATTTCAACTATCACTAGTGTAGATGATGAGTGATGTTTTCAGACATTGTAAGACATTGTAAGTCCACACATCAGACTCCTACCACTACACCCTCCCCCCTCCCCTCTCTCTCCACCCCCGCCCCTGGGCTCCCTGACACGTCATCACCACCTCTACATCTGAAGGAAAACAAAAACGATGAATAATTAATTTTTTTGTAAAAAGAACAAAAAAAAAAAAAAAACAGGACAGCATTTTTTTTTTATTGCAATGTTGTTTTGATCATGATTCAGATCACAGCGACAGAGTGGAGGTTAGAGGAGCTCAACGCTGAACCCTGAACCCTGTCTGTCTCACTTGGAATAATTACCGGGGGGATATAATGTGTGTGTGTGTGTGTGTGAATAATTAAGAGGGATATAATGAGACTGGCAACAAACAGCCCGGCTGCATCCCAAACGGAACCAGAGGGCCACTACCGTTGACCAGGGCCCATCAAAAGTAGTGCACTATGTAGGACATAAGGTTCCATATGGTACATCTGTCTGTCTGCTTAGAGCTGGTTCAAACACTGTTCTAAATCATTGCAAATTCAGTATCTGTGCTCGACTGAGTTTACCTGTTGCAATGAAGCCAATTGAATAGTCACAAACGCTGAAGGCTAGGCTAAAGCAAAACGCTGAAGGCTAGGCTAAAGCAAACGCTGAAGGCTAGGCTAAAGCAAAACGCTGAAGGCTAGGCTAAAGCAAAACGCTGAAGGCTAGGCTAAAGCAAAACGCTGAAGGCTAGGCTAAAGCAAAACGCTGAAGGCTAGGCTAAAGCAAAACGCTGAAGGCTAGGCTAAAGCAAACGCTGAAGGCTAGGCTAAAGCAAAACGCTGAAGGCTAGGCTAAAGCAAACGCTGAAGGCTAGGCTAAAGCAAAACGCTGAAGGCTAGGCTAAAGCAAACTCTGAAGGCTAGACTAAAGCAAACTCTGAAGGCTAGGCTAAAGCAAACTCTGAAGGCTAGGCTAAAGCAAAACGCTGAAGGCTAGGCTAAAGCAAAACGCTGAAGGCTAGGCTAAAGCAAACGCTGAAGGCTAGGCTAAAGCAAAACGCTGAAGGCTAGGCTAAAGCAAACGCTGAAGGCTAGGCTAAAGCAAAACGCTGAAGGCTAGGCTAAAGCAAAACGCTGAAGGCTAGGCTAAAGCAAAACGCTGAAGGCTAGGCTAAAGCAAACGCTGAAGGCTAGGCTAAAGCAAAACGCTGAAGGCTAGGCTAAAGCAAATGCTGCAAAGAATTTGAAAAATTGCTGCTTTAACCAAACATGGTTTGTGTTTAACAACACTGAAATAACTGGCTCTCAATGCATTGTTGAGAAACCACTCATTATGGAGGTGATGCTGGTGAAAAGTGTGTTCACGATAGGAGAGGAGGAAGAGGAGGTAGAGGGAGGAAGAGGAGGGAGAGGGAGGAAGAGGAGGGAGGGAGGGAGAGGCGCCTCTTGAGTTAATGGAGGCTGTAGGGAAGGAGGGACGGGAGAGGGAGGGAGGAAGAGGAGGGAGAGGGAGGAAGAGGAGGGAGGGAGGGGAGCCTCTTGAGTTAATGGAGGCTGTAGGGAGGGAGGGAGGGAGGGAGGGAGAGGAGCCTCTTGAGTTAATGGAGGCTGTAGGGAAGGTGGGATGGAAGAGGAGGGAGGAAGAGGAGGTAGGGAGAGGGAGGGAGGGAGGGAGGAAGAGGGGGAGAAGGAGGGAGGAAGAGGAGGGAGAGGGAGGGATGGAGGGAGGAAGAGGAGGGAGAGGGAGGAAGAGGAAGAGGGAGGGAGGGAGAGAGAGGAGGGAGAGAGAGGGAGGGAAAGGGAGGGAGAGAGCAAGAGAGGGAGGGAGAGAGGGAGGGAGGGAGAAGAAAAGAGAGGGACAGAGGGAAGATGGGATGGATGGAGAGACTTTTGTATGCTATGTATCTGAAAACCTCATGATTCCATTATTAACCATAGTTGTAGATGTCAAAGCAATTGTTGGTCAAATGCTTTAGTTATTTTTTATAATACAGTCGTTGAACTTGAGTTCGAACTTACTTTGGCTCCTGACTTCCACACGTCTTCAAGCTTTGGGAATATGGCAAATCTTTACTAAATCATTATTTGTTTCTCTCCCACAGGCCCAAGACCCAAGACCTCTCCCTGTCTAGATCAGAGGAACATCGGGAACACCAGCCCATCTGTCGTGTGTCCCTGCCAACAGAGTCTTCCTGCAGCTTGTTCTCTCCACCACCCCGAGACTACAGGAAACATCCAGGGACAGCGGTCACCACCACCGGTGATTTAAGGTGAGCTAGAGGCCTGAATGCCCCCCCCCCCAGGCCAATACATCTGTTGCAGTTCCTTTACTTCATGTCCTGGTACACATAAAATGGTATTGAATAGCCGCATCTTACATGAAATAAACAATCTCTTTTCGATCCTATTAAGTCAAGAAAGATCTTTGTGTTGCTGTGTGAGTCTCTACTAATGTCACGCCTTGGTCTTAGTATTTTGTGTTTTGGTTAATTAGTTGGTCAGGCCAGGGGGTGACATGGGTTTATGTTATTGTGTTGTCGTATTGGGGTTTTTGTAGGCATTGGGATTGTGGTTGATTAGGGGTGTGTTTAGTTTAGGTTTGGCTGCCTGAGGCGGTTCTCAATCAGAGTCAGGTGATTCTCGTTGTCTCTGATTGGGAACCGTATTTAGGTAGCCTGGGTTTCGCTGGTATTTCGTGGGTGATTGTTCCTGTCTCTGTGTAGTTTCACCAGATAGGCTGTACTTAGGTTTCACGTTCCATTTGTTTTTTTTTTTGTATTTATTAGTTATTTCATGTATCGTTCCGTTTTTCTTCATTAAAAAACATGAGTAACCAACACGCTGCATTTCGATCCGACTTTCTTGCGACAAACGAAGAATGCCATTCATTGAAATGACTTCAGAATAATATGGAAGAATTATATATATATATATATTATTATATTATATATATATAATATTATATTATATATATATATATATATATATATATATATATATATATATATATATATATATATATATATATATATATATATATATATAGTATGGCGTTGGTTGAAGCTCAATGTTAAATTCCTCTACCATCATATCTAAGCCAATATGACATCGATGTCAATGACAACTTGCAAATCAACTTTACATTCTCTCGTCATGAACCGTCCGGCTGTTAACGAAATAAAAAACGAAAACCAAATACCGGATTTTTAACCGGGTCATTAGCAATTGAGTTTTCATAGTTTTTTCTGTACCTACCTCGCTCAAATTCTAGACGTCGGATTAAAACAGAACTATAGCGTCCATAAAGTGACCGTTCGACTTAAAAAATGTCAGATTGACTAAGAGGAGGATCAACAATTTTTTGATAAAATGTATAGTTTATCCTTCTCACATTTTAATTTTCTGTCCGTTAAAGAAGCAACGATTTGGTAGCTAGCTATATATCAACCCACATGCCTCTAATATTACTATATATCAACCCACATGCTTCCAGTATTACTATATATATATATACTGATAACGATTTGGTAGCTAGCTATATTTGGTTATGGAAGGGTTTTTACACAAATGACTTCAGCCATTAGCAGACAACAACAACTGATCTCGAACAAAGAAGCTAGATAGCTAACGTTAGTCCAAATGCCAGCGCTACAAATACCAGTCCTACATTGCCTAGCTAACGTTAGCTAGCTCACGTCCAAATGCCAGTTCTACAAATACCAGTCCTACATTAGCTTACTTGTCCAAAGTCCAGCAGCTAGTCTCTGTAAACCTGTCAGCGGAAAGCTAGCTAGCTAGCTAGCAAACATATCTTGAAAAAGTGATTACTGACAAGCAAAACATTTTGGGATTTTGTCAACAATGGACTAATGAAACAAATATCAAAAGTTTTCTGGTGGAGTTTTCCTTTAAGGACTAAGGAGTTTTTCAGAAAAAAAAATAAACGAAATTGAGCTAATCACAGGCAAAATCCTAGAGGAAAACCTGGTTCCGTCTGCTTCCCACCTGAGACTGATAGATGAACTCACAATTCAGCAGGACAATAACCTAAAACACAAGGCTAAATCTACATTGGAATTGCTTACCAAGAAGACAGTGAAGACCCAGAAAGACTCACAGCTGTAATCACTCTTAGAGACTTACCCAGAAAGACTCACAGCTGTCATCACTCTTAGAGACTTACCCAGAAAGACTCACAGCTGTAATCACTCTTAGAGACTTACCCAGAAAGACTCACAGCTGTAATCACTCTTAGAGACTTACCCAGAAAGACTCACAGCTGTAATCACTCTTAGAGACTTACCCAGAAAGACTCACAGCTGTAATCACTCTTAGAGACTTACCCAGAAAGACTCACAGCTCTAATCACTGCTAAAGCTAGCATGTATTGACACAGGGGTGTGAATACTTATGTAAATGAGATATTTCTGTATTTAATTTTCAATACATTTTAAATAATTTCTAATAACATGTTTTCACTTTGTCACTTTGTCATTATGGGGTATTGTGAAGTCATTATGGGATATTGTGATGTCATTATGGGGTATTGTGAAGTCATTATGGGGTATTGTGATGTCATTATGGGGTATTGTGATGTCATTATGGGGTATTGTGATGTTATTATGGGGTATTGTGATGTTATTATGGGGTATTGTGATGTCATTATGGGGTATTGTGATGTCATTATGGGGTATTGTGATGTCATTATGGGGTATTGTGTGTAGCTGGAAGAGAACAAATACGTATTTAACCATTTTTGAATTCAGGCCGTAACACAACAAATGTGGAATAAGTCAAGGGGTATGAATACTTTCTGAAGGCACTTGGAGTCAATGACTTAAAAAACCTTTCTTTTACTTTGCTTTCAATGGGAATTTAGTCATATCTTACAATGTAACACTGTCACAATCAATCAATTCACCTATTCACCTTCTGAAAAACTACGGACAATGACTTTCGACCATGGTACATTCTACACATACTTTAATAGTTACAGTGCCTTGCGAAAGTATTCGGCCCCCTTGAACTTTGCGACCTTTTGCCACATTTCAGGCTTCAAACATAAAAATATAAAACTGTATTTTTTGTGAAGAATCAACAACAAGTGGGACACAATCATGAAGTGGAACGACATTTATTGGATATTTCAAACTTTTTTAACAAATCAAAAACTGAAAAATTGGGCGTGCAAAATTATTCAGCCCCCTTAAGTTAATACTTTGTAGCGCCACCTTTTGCTGCGATTACAGCTATAAGTCGCTTGGGGTATGTCTCTATCAGTTGTAGTGCCAAAGTGATTTGAGCTATTAGCAGTCAGCAGACCAGGGGTTACCCAGACCAGGGGTTACCCAGCAACCTTTGCAGTTAGGCAAGCACACCACCGGTGCCATTAAGGCCCAGACCTTTTGGCCAAATGTAAAGGTTTCCACAGCCAATGGCAGACTTTTGGCTGCTAAACAAAATCTTTGCATGTGGAAATGTTATATAATACACCTTTAACAGAAACTCCCGGTGTAAAAATCACGGAAATTAAAAACTAAAAAGCAACTTTTTAAGTGAGAAGTAGGTCTAAAAGGAAATTCACATGAGCATCACAATGCCTCTTCCACCCATGCTCTACCAAGGTTTTACAGCACTACAATGCCTACTCCACCCATGCTCTACCAAGGTTTTACAGCACCACAATGCCTACTCCACCCATGCTCTACCAAGGTTTTACAGCACAGCTTTGACCTACTACAGTAGCTTTGTTGGTCTATTGTACTTCAAAACAATGTTGCAAAGGATTCAAACCTTTTCAAATAATTCAGAGGAATAATGGAAAATATCGAAACGCAACATGTAACAATTTCAAACGCGTCACTGAGTCACACTTCACATGAGGAAATCAGTCAATTGATATAAATTCATTAGGCCCTAATCTATGGATTTCACATGTCTGGGAATACAGATACGCATCTGTTGGTCACAGATACCTTTAAAATAAAAGGTTGGGGCGTGGATCAGAAAACCAGTCAGTATCTGGTGTGATCAGAAAACCAGTCAGTATCTGGTGTGATCAGAAAACCAAGACCAATTGCCTCATGCAGCACAACAAATCTCCTTCACATAGAGTTGATCAGGCTGTTGATTGTGGCCTGTTGGAATGTCGTCCCACTCCTCTTCAACGGCTGTGCGAAGTTGCTGGATATTGGCGGGACCTGGATCTTGCTCAATGGCTGCCTGCCATCCAGGACCTCTACACCAGGCGGTGTCAGAGGAAGGCCCTGAAAATTGTCAAAGACCCCAGCCACCCCAGTCATAGACCATTCTCTCTACTTCCGCATGGCAAGCGGTACCGGAGTGCCAAGTCTAGGACAAAAAGGCTTCTCAACAAGCCATAGGACTCCTGAACAGGTAACCAATTGGTTACCCGGAATATTTGCATTGTGTGCCCCCCCGACCCCTCTTTTTACGCTGCTGCTACTCTATGTTCAACATGTATGCATAGTCACTTTAACTATACATTCATGTACATACTACCTCAATTGGACCGACCAACCAGTGCTCCCGACCAACCGGGCTATCTGCATTGTGTCCCCAGCACAAGGTGCACCTGTGTAATGATCATGCTGTTTAATCAGCTTCTTGATATGCCACACCTGTCAGGTGGATGGATTATCTTGGCAAAAGGAGAAAATGCTAACTAACTAAACTAACAGGAATGTAACCTAATTTTATGCACAACATTTGATAGAAATACACTTTGTGTGTATGTAACATTTCTTTGATATTTTGTTTCAGCTCATGAAACATGTTGTGTTTATGTTTTTGTTTTTGTTCAGTATATTTACCAGTCAAAAGTTTGGACACACCTACTCATTCAAAGTGTTTGTCTTTATTTTTACTATTCATGTAGTAACCACCAAACAAGTGTTAAACAGATCAAAATCTATTTTTTATTTGAGAATCTTTAAAGTAACCAACCCTTTGCCTTGATGACAGCTTTGCACACTCTTGGCATTCTCTCAACCAGCTTCCTGAGGTAGTCACCTGGAATGCATTTCAATTAACAGGTGTGCCCTGTTAAAAGTTAATTTGTGAAATGTCTTTCCTTCTAAATGCGTTTGAGCCAATCAGTTGTGTTGTGACGAGGTAAGGGTGGTATACAGAGATAGCCCTATTTGGTAAAAGACCATATTATGGCAAGAACACCTCAAATAAGCAAAGATAAATGACAGTCCATCATTACTTTAAGACAGGAAGGTCAGTCAATCTGGAAGATGTCAAGAACTTTGAGAAATAGTGCTTTGTGGGTAGTTTAGAAGATATCCGGAAAAAAGTTAATAAATATATAATAACCCCCTAAAATATAAAAATGTTTTGTATTTACAGGTAACCAGATCTTGTTACTATGTCTTTGACCTCACTGTGTTTGATTGGTTAAAGGGTTCTCCATGGGGACATTTGATTGGTTAAAAGGTTCTCCATGGGGACATTTGATTGGTTAAAAGGTTCTTAATGGGGACATTTGATTGGTTAAAAGGTTCTCCATGGAGACATTTGATTGGTTAAAAGGTTCTTAATGGGGACATTTGATTGGTTAAAAGGTTCTCCATGGGGACATTTGATTGGTTAAAGGGTTCTCCATGGGGACATTTGATTGGTTAAAAGGTTCTCCATGGGGACATTTGATTGGTTAAAAGGTTCTTAATGGGGACATTTGATTGGTTAAAAGGTTATCCATGGGGACATTTGATTGATTAAAGGGTTCTTTCTCCATGGGGACATTTGGAACTCGTTTATCTAAGAGTGTATGCACCGATCAGAGGACAAGGTGGAATCTTTACAATATGGCGTGTGTGTGTGTGTGTGTGTGTGTGTGTGTGTGTGTGTGTGTGTGTGTGTGTGTGTGTGTGTGTGTGTGTGTGTGTGTGTGTGTGTGTGTGTGTGTGTGTGTGTGTGTGTGTGTGTGTGTGTGTGTGTGTGCTGATGAATGATCCTGTTAAGGAAATTATCATGACTTTAACCTCTGGGTCTGTAAGTGAACTGCTACTTAGAGAAGTGAAGGAACTATTGATTTCACATGTGAATGAACTACACACTACACACACACACACACACACACACACACACACACACACACACACACACACACACACACACACACACACACACACACACACACACACACACACACACACACACACACACACACACACACACACACACACACACACACACACACACACTTCTTCAATGAATTGGATTATCTGAGCATGTGAATGGATTACACACAGCTACGAGTATTACCATAGTTTTAGATATTGAAGATGACTGACAGCCAACGTTGATGGCGACGACATGGTGATGTGACAGACGATGTATAGCCTGTTTCAACTTGACCTGGCAACACACAGTAAAGAGCTGACCTGGCAACACACAGTAAAGAGCTGACCTGGCAACACACAGTAAAGAGCTGACCTGGCAACACACAGTAAAGAGCTGACCTGGCCAACACACAGTAAAGAGCTGACCTGGCAACACACAGTAAAGAGCTGACCTGGCCAACACACAGTAAAGAGCTGACCTGGCAACACAGTAAAGAGCTTTCCGGGCAACACACAGTAAATAGCTGACTGGCAACACACAGTAAAGAGCTGACTGGGCAACACACAGTAAATAGCTTACCTGGCAACACACAGTAAAAAGCTGAATGGGCAACACACAGTAAAGAGCTTGCCTGGCAACACACAGTAAAGAGCTGACCTGGCAACACACAGTAAAGAGCTGACCTGGCAACACACAGTAAAGAGCTGACCTGGCAACACACAGTAAAGAGCTTACCTGGCAACACACAGTAAAGAGCTGACCTGGCAACACACAGTAAAGAGCTGACCTGGGCAACACACAGTAAAGAGCTTACCTGGCAACACACAGTAAAGAGCTGACCTGGCAACACACAGTAAAGAGCTGACTGGGCAACACACAGTAAAGAGCTGACCTGGCAACACACATTAAAGAGCTGACCTGGCAACACACAGTAAAGAGCTGACTGCCAACACACAGTAAAGAGCTGACCTGGCAACACACAGTAAAGAGCTGACTGGGAAACACACAGTAAAGAGCTGACCTGGCAACACACAGTAAAGAGCTGACCTGGCAACACACAGTAAAGAGCTGACCTGGCAACACACAGTAAAGAGCAGACCTGGCAACACACAGTAAAGAGCTGACTGGGAAACACAGTAAAGAGTTGACTGGGCAACACACAGTAAAGAGCTGACTGGGCAACACACAGTAAAGAGCTGACTGCCAACACACAGTAAAGAGCTGACCTGGCAACACACAGTAAAGAGCTGACTGGGAAACACAGTAAAGAGCTGACCTGGCAACACACAGTAAAGAGCTGACTGGGAAACACAGTAAAGAGCTGACCTGGCAACACACAGTAAAGAGCTGACCTGGCAACACACAGTAAAGAGCAGACCTGGCAACACACAGTAAAGAGCTGACTGGGAAACACAGTAAAGAGTTGACTGGGCAACACACAGTAAAGAGCTGACTGCCAACACACAGTAAAGAGCTGACCTGGCAACACACAGTAAAGAGCTGACTGGGAAACACAGTAAAGAGCTGACCTGGCAACACACAGTAAAGAGCTGACTGGCAACACACAGTAAAGAGCTGACCTGGCAACACACAGTAAAGAGCTGACCTGGCAACACACAGTAAAGAGCTGACTGGGAAACACAGTAAAGAGCTGACCTGGCAACACACAGTAAAGAGCTGACTGGGAAACACAGTAAAGAGCTGACCTGGCAACACACAGTAAAGAGCTGACCTGGCAACACACAGTAAAGAGCTGACCTGCCAACACACAGTAAAGAGCTGACCGGGCAACACACAGTAAAGAGCTGACCGGGCAACACACAGTAAAGAGCTGACCTGGCCAACACACAGTAAAGAGCTGACCTGGCAACACACAGTAAAGAGCTGACCAGGCAACACACATTAAAGAGCTGACTGGCAACACACAGTAAAGAGCTGACTGGCAACACACAGTAAAGAGCTGACCTGGCAACACACAGTAAAGAGCTTACCTGGCAACACACAGTAAAGAGCTGACCTGGCAACACACAGTAAAGAGCTGACTGGCAACACACAGTAAAGAGCTGACATGGCAACACACAGTAAAGAGCTTAACTGGCAACACACAGTAAAGAGCTGACTGGGAAACACACATTAAAGAGCTGACCTGGCAACACACAGTAAAGAGTTGACTGGGCAACACACAGTAAAGAGCTGACCTGGCAACACACAGTAAAGAGCTGACCAGGCAACACACAGTAAAGAGCTGACTGCCAACACACAGTAAAGAGCTGACCTGGCAACACACAGTAAAGAGCTGACTGGGAAACACAGTAAAGAGCTGACCTGGCAACACACAGTAAAGAGCTGACCTGGCAACACACAGTAAAGAGCTGACCTGGGCAACACACAGTAAAGAGCTGACCTGGCCAACACACAGTAAAGAGCTGACTGGGAAACACAGTAAAGAGCAGACCTGGCAACACACAGTAAAGAGCTGACCTGGCAACACACAGTAAAGAGCTGACCTGGGCAACACACAGTGAAGAGCTGACTTGGCAACACACAGTAAAGAGCTGACCTGGCAACACACAGTAAAGAGCTGACCTGTCAACACACAGTAAAGAGCTGACCTGGCAACACACAGTATAGAGCTGACCTGGGCAACACACAGTAAAGAGCTGACCTGGCAACACACTGTAAAGAGCTGACCTGCCAACACACAGTAAAGAGCTGACCTGGCAACACACAGTAAAGAGCTGACCTTGCCAACACACAGTAAAGAGCTGACCTGGCAACACACAGTAAAGAGCTGACCTGGCAACACACAGTAAAGAGCTGACCAGGCAACACACATTAAAGAGCTGACTGGCAACACACAGTAAAGAGTTGACTGGGCAACACACAGTAAAGAGCTGACTTGACAACACACAGTAAAGAGCTGACTTGCCAACACACAGTAAAGAGCTGACCTTGCAACACACAGTAAAGAGCTGACTTGCCAACACACAGTAAAGAGCTGACCTGGCAACACACAGTAAAGAGCTGACCTGGCAACACACAGTAAAGAGCTGACCTGGCAACACACAGTAAAGAGCTGACCTGGCAACACACAGTAAAGAGCTGACCTGGCAACACACAGTAAAGAGCTGACCTGGCAACACACAGTAAAGAGCTGACCTGGCAACACACAGTAAAGAGCTGACTGGGCAACACACAGTAAAGAGCTGACCAGGCAACACACAGTAAAGAGCTGACTGCCAACACACAGTAAAGAGCTGACCTGGCAACACACAGTAAAGAGCTGACTGGGAAACACAGTAAAGAGCTGACCTGGCAACACACAGTAAAGAGCTGACCTGGCAACACACAGTAAAGAGCTGACCTGGCAACACACAGTAAAGAGCTGACTGGGAAACACAGTAAAGAGCTGACCTGGCAACACACAGTAAAGAGCTGACCTGGCAACACACAGTAAAGAGCTGACCTGGCAACACACAGTAAAGAGCTGACCTGGCAACACACAGTAAAGAGCTGACCTGGCCAACACACAGTAAAGAGCTGACCTGGCAACACACAGTAAAGAGCTGACCTGGCAACACACAGTAAAGAGCTGACCTGGCAACACACAGTAAAGAGCTGACTGGGAAACACAGTAAAGAGCTGACCTGGCAACACACAGTAAAGAGCTGACTGGGAAACACAGTATAGAGCTGACTGGCAACACACAGTAAAGAGCTGACCTGGCAACACACAGTAAAGAGCTGACCTGGCAACACACAGTAAAGAGCTGACTGGGAAACACAGTAAAGAGCTGACCTGGCAACACACAGTAAAGAGCTGACTGGGAAACACAGTAAAGAGCTGACCTGGCAACACACAGTAAAGAGCTGACCTGGCAACACACAGTAAAGAGCTGACCTGCCAACACACAGTAAAGAGCTGACCGGGCAACACACAGTAAAGAGCTGACCGGGCAACACACAGTAAAGAGCTGACCTGGCCAACACACAGTAAAGAGCTGACCTGGCAACACACAGTAAAGAGCTGACCAGGCAACACACATTAAAGAGCTGACTGGCAACACACAGTAAAGAGCTGACTGGCAACACACAGTAAAGAGCTGACCTGGCAACACACAGTAAAGAGCTTACCTGGCAACACACAGTAAAGAGCTGACCTGGCAACACACAGTAAAGAGCTGACTGGCAACACACAGTAAAGAGCTGACATGGCAACACACAGTAAAGAGCTTAACTGGCAACACACAGTAAAGAGCTGACTGGGAAACACACATTAAAGAGCTGACCTGGCAACACACAGTAAAGAGTTGACTGGGCAACACACAGTAAAGAGCTGACCTGGCAACACACAGTAAAGAGCTGACCAGGCAACACACAGTAAAGAGCTGACTGCCAACACACAGTAAAGAGCTGACCTGGCAACACACAGTAAAGAGCTGACTGGGAAACACAGTAAAGAGCTGACCTGGCAACACACAGTAAAGAGCTGACCTGGCAACACACAGTAAAGAGCTGACCTGGGCAACACACAGTAAAGAGCTGACCTGGCCAACACACAGTAAAGAGCTGACTGGGAAACACAGTAAAGAGCAGACCTGGCAACACACAGTAAAGAGCTGACCTGGCAACACACAGTAAAGAGCTGACCTGGGCAACACACAGTGAAGAGCTGACTTGGCAACACACAGTAAAGAGCTGACCTGGCAACACACAGTAAAGAGCTGACCTGTCAACACACAGTAAAGAGCTGACCTGGCAACACACAGTATAGAGCTGACCTGGGCAACACACAGTAAAGAGCTGACCTGGCAACACACTGTAAAGAGCTGACCTGCCAACACACAGTAAAGAGCTGACCTGGCAACACACAGTAAAGAGCTGACTGGGAAACACAGTAAAGAGCTGACCTGGCAACACACAGTAAAGAGCTGACCTGGCAACACACAGTAAAGAGCTGACCTGGCAACACACAGTAAAGAGCTGACTGGGAAACACAGTAAAGAGCTGACCTGGCAACACACAGTAAAGAGCTGACCTGGCAACACACAGTAAAGAGCTGACCTGGCAACACACAGTAAAGAGCTGACCTGGCAACACACATTAAAGAGCTGACCTGGCAACACACAGTAAAGAGCTGACTGGCAACACACAGTAAAGAGCTGACCTGGCAACACACAGTAAAGAGCTGACTGGCAACACACAGTAAAGAGCTGACCTGGCAACACACAGTAAAGAGCTGACTGGGCAACACACAGTAAAGAGCTGACCTGGCAACACACAGTAAAGAGCTGACCTGGCAACACACAGTAAAGAGCTGACTGGCAACACACAGTAAAGAGCTGACATGGCAACACACAGTAAAGAGCTGACCTGGCAACACACAGTAAAGAGCTTACCTGGCAACACACAGTAAAGAGCTGACCTGGCAACACACAGTAAAGAGCTGACTGGCAACACACAGTAAAGAGCTGACATGGCAACACACAGTAAAGAGCTTAACTGGCAACACACAGTAAAGAGCTGACTGGGAAACACACATTAAAGAGCTGACCTGGCAACACACAGTAAAGAGTTGACTGGGCAACACACAGTAAAGAGCTGACCTGGCAACACACAGTAAAGAGCTGACCAGGCAACACACAGTAAAGAGCTGACTGCCAACACACAGTAAAGAGCTGACCTGGCAACACACAGTAAAGAGCTGACTGGGAAACACAGTAAAGAGCTGACCTGGCAACACACAGTAAAGAGCTGACCTGGCAACACACAGTAAAGAGCTGACCTGGGCAACACACAGTAAAGAGCTGACCTGGCCAACACACAGTAAAGAGCTGACTGGGAAACACAGTAAAGAGCAGACCTGGCAACACACAGTAAAGAGCTGACCTGGCAACACACAGTAAAGAGCTGACCTGGGCAACACACAGTGAAGAGCTGACTTGGCAACACACAGTAAAGAGCTGACCTGGCAACACACAGTAAAGAGCTGACCTGTCAACACACAGTAAAGAGCTGACCTGGCAACACACAGTATAGAGCTGACCTGGGCAACACACAGTAAAGAGCTGACCTGGCAACACACTGTAAAGAGCTGACCTGCCAACACACAGTAAAGAGCTGACCTGGCAACACACAGTAAAGAGCTGACCTTGCCAACACACAGTAAAGAGCTGACCTGGCAACACACAGTAAAGAGCTGACCTGGCAACACACAGTAAAGAGCTGACCAGGCAACACACATTAAAGAGCTGACTGGCAACACACAGTAAAGAGTTGACTGGGCAACACACAGTAAAGAGCTGACTTGACAACACACAGTAAAGAGCTGACTTGCCAACACACAGTAAAGAGCTGACCTTGCAACACACAGTAAAGAGCTGACTTGCCAACACACAGTAAAGAGCTGACCTGGCAACACACAGTAAAGAGCTGACCTGGCAACACACAGTAAAGAGCTGACCTGGCAACACACAGTAAAGAGCTGACCTGGCAACACACAGTAAAGAGCTGACCTGGCAACACACAGTAAAGAGCTGACCTGGCAACACACAGTAAAGAGCTGACCAGGCAACACACAGTAAAGAGCTGACTGCCAACACACAGTAAAGAGCTGACCTGGCAACACACAGTAAAGAGCTGACTGGGAAACACAGTAAAGAGCTGACCTGGCAACACACAGTAAAGAGCTGACCTGGCAACACACAGTAAAGAGCTGACCTGGCAACACACAGTAAAGAGCTGACTGGGAAACACAGTAAAGAGCTGACCTGGCAACACACAGTAAAGAGCTGACCTGGCAACACACAGTAAAGAGCTGACCTGGCAACACACAGTAAAGAGCTGACCTGGCAACACACATTAAAGAGCTGACCTGGCAACACACAGTAAAGAGCTGACTGGCAACACACAGTAAAGAGCTGACCTGGCAACACACAGTAAAGAGCTGACTGGCAACACACAGTAAAGAGCTGACCTGGCAACACACAGTAAAGAGCTGACTGGGCAACACACAGTAAAGAGCTGACCTGGCAACACACAGTAAAGAGCTGACCTGGCAACACACAGTAAAGAGCTGACTGGCAACACACAGTAAAGAGCTGACATGGCAACACACAGTAAAGAGCTGACCTGGCAACACACAGTAAAGAGCTTACCTGGCAACACACAGTAAAGAGCTGACCTGGCAACACACAGTAAAGAGCTGACTGGCAACACACAGTAAAGAGCTGACATGGCAACACACAGTAAAGAGCTTAACTGGCAACACACAGTAAAGAGCTGACTGGGAAACACACATTAAAGAGCTGACCTGGCAACACACAGTAAAGAGTTGACTGGGCAACACACAGTAAAGAGCTGACCTGGCAACACACAGTAAAGAGCTGACCAGGCAACACACAGTAAAGAGCTGACTGCCAACACACAGTAAAGAGCTGACCTGGCAACACACAGTAAAGAGCTGACTGGGAAACACAGTAAAGAGCTGACCTGGCAACACACAGTAAAGAGCTGACCTGGCAACACACAGTAAAGAGCTGACCTGGGCAACACACAGTAAAGAGCTGACCTGGCCAACACACAGTAAAGAGCTGACTGGGAAACACAGTAAAGAGCAGACCTGGCAACACACAGTAAAGAGCTGACCTGGCAACACACAGTAAAGAGCTGACCTGGGCAACACACAGTGAAGAGCTGACTTGGCAACACACAGTAAAGAGCTGACCTGGCAACACACAGTAAAGAGCTGACCTGTCAACACACAGTAAAGAGCTGACCTGGCAACACACAGTATAGAGCTGACCTGGGCAACACACAGTAAAGAGCTGACCTGGCAACACACTGTAAAGAGCTGACCTGCCAACACACAGTAAAGAGCTGACCTGGCAACACACAGTAAAGAGCTGACCTTGCCAACACACAGTAAAGAGCTGACCTGGCAACACACAGTAAAGAGCTGACCTGGCAACACACAGTAAAGAGCTGACCAGGCAACACACATTAAAGAGCTGACTGGCAACACACAGTAAAGAGTTGACTGGGCAACACACAGTAAAGAGCTGACTTGACAACACACAGTAAAGAGCTGACTTGCCAACACACAGTAAAGAGCTGACCTTGCAACACACAGTAAAGAGCTGACTTGCCAACACACAGTAAAGAGCTGACCTGGCAACACACAGTAAAGAGCTGACCTGGCAACACACAGTAAAGAGCTGACCTGGCAACACACAGTAAAGAGCTGACCTGGCAACACACAGTAAAGAGCTGACCTGGCAACACACAGTAAAGAGCTGACCTGGCAACACACAGTAAAGAGCTGACCAGGCAACACACAGTAAAGAGCTGACTGCCAACACACAGTAAAGAGCTGACCTGGCAACACACAGTAAAGAGCTGACTGGGAAACACAGTAAAGAGCTGACCTGGCAACACACAGTAAAGAGCTGACCTGGCAACACACAGTAAAGAGCTGACCTGGCAACACACAGTAAAGAGCTGACTGGGAAACACAGTAAAGAGCTGACCTGGCAACACACAGTAAAGAGCTGACATGGCAACACACAGTAAAGAGCTGACCTGGCAACACACAGTAAAGAGCTGACCTGGCAACACACATTAAAGAGCTGACCTGGCAACACACAGTAAAGAGCTGACTGGCAACACACAGTAAAGAGCTGACCTGGCAACACACAGTAAAGAGCTGACTGGCAACACACAGTAAAGAGCTGACCTGGCAACACACAGTAAAGAGCTGACTGGGCAACACACAGTAAAGAGCTGACCTGGCAACACACAGTAAAGAGCTGACCTGGCAACACACAGTAAAGAGCTGACCTGGCAACACACAGTAAAGAGCTGACCTGGCAACACACAGTAAAGAGCTGACCTGGCAACACACAGTAAAGAGCTGACCTGGCAACACACAGTAAAGAGCTGACCAGGCAACACACAGTAAAGAGCTGACTGCCAACACACAGTAAAGAGCTGACCTGGCAACACACAGTAAAGAGCTGACTGGGAAACACAGTAAAGAGCTGACCTGGCAACACACAGTAAAGAGCTGACCTGGCAACACACAGTAAAGAGCTGACCTGGCAACACACAGTAAAGAGCTGACTGGGAAACACAGTAAAGAGCTGACCTGGCAACACACAGTAAAGAGCTGACCTGGCAACACACAGTAAAGAGCTGACCTGGCAACACACAGTAAAGAGCTGACCTGGCAACACACATTAAAGAGCTGACCTGGCAACACACAGTAAAGAGCTGACTGGCAACACACAGTAAAGAGCTGACCTGGCAACACACAGTAAAGAGCTGACTGGCAACACACAGTAAAGAGCTGACCTGGCAACACACAGTAAAGAGCTTACTGGGCAACACACAGTAAAGAGCTGACCTGGCAACACACAGTAAAGAGCTGACCTGGCAACACACAGTAAAGAGCTGACCTGGCAACACACAGTAAAGAACTGACCTGGCAACACACAGTAAAGAGCTGACCTGGCAACACACAGTAAAGAGCTTACCTGACAACACACAGTAAAGAGCTGACCTGTCAACACACAGTACAGAGCTGACCTGGCAACACACAGTAAAGAGCTGACTGGCAACAAACAGTAAAGAGCTGACCTGTCAACACACAGTACAGAGCTGACCTGGCAACACACATTAAAGAGCTGACCTGGCAACACACAGTATAGAGCTGACCTGGGCAACACAGTAAAGAGCTGACTGGCAACACACAGTAAAGAGCTGACCTGGCAACACACAGTAAAGAGCTGACTGCCAACACACAGTAAAGAGCTGACCTGGCAACACACAGTAAAGAGCTGACTGGGAAACACAGTAAAGAGCTGACCTGGCAACACACAGTAAAGAGCAGACCTGGCAACACACAGTAAAGAGCTGACTGCCAACACACAGTAAAGAGCTGACCTGGCAACACACAGTAAAGAGCTGACTGGCAACACACAGTAAAGAGCTGACCTGGCAACACACAGTAAAGAGCTGACCTGGCAACACACTGTAAAGAGCTGACCTGGCAACACACAGTAAAGAGCTGACCTGGCAACACACAGTGAAGAGCTGACCTGGCAACACACAGTAAAGAGCTGACCTGGCAACACACAGTAAAGAGCTTAACTGGCAACACACAGTAAAGAGCTGGCTGGGAAACACACATTAAAGAGCTGACCTGGCAACACACAGTAAAGAGTTGACTGGGAAACACACAGTAAAGAGCTGACCTGGCAACACACAGTAAAGAGCTGACCAGGCAACACACAGTAAAGAGCTGACTGCCAACACACAGTAAAGAGCTGACCTGGCAACACACAGTAAAGAGCTGACTGGGAAACACAGTAAAGAGCTGACCTGGCAACACACAGTAAAGAGCTGACTGGGAAACACAGTTAAAAGCAGACCTGGCAACACACAGTAAAGAGCTGACCTGTCAACACACAGTAAAGAGCTGACCTGGCAACACGCAGTAAAGAGCTGACCTGGCAACACACAGTAAAGAGCTGACCTGGCAACACACAGTAAAGAGCTGACCTGTCAACACACAGTAAAGAGCTGACCTGTCAACACACAGGAAAGAACTGACCTGGCAACACACAGTAAAGAGCTGACTGGCAACACACAGTAAAGAGCTTACTGGGCAACACACAGTAAAGAGCTGACCTGGCAACACACAGTAAAGAGCTGACTGGGCAACACACAGTAAAGAGCTGACCTGGCAACACACATTAAAGAGCTGACCTGGCAACACACAGTAAAGAGCTGACCTGGCAACACACAGGAAAGAACTGACCTGGCCAACACACAGGAAAGAACTGACCTGGCAACACACAGTAAAGAGCTGACCTGGCAACGCACAGTAAAGAGCTGACCTGGCAACACACAGTAAAGAGCTGACCTGGCAACACACAGGAAAGAACTGACCTGGCCAACACACAGTAAAGAGCTGACCTGGCAACACACAGTAAAGAGCTGACTGGGCAACACACAGTAAAGAGCTGACCTGGCAACACACAGTAAAGAGCTGACCTGGCAACACACAGTAAAGAGCTGACCTGGCAACACACAGTAAAGAGCTGACTGGCAACACACAGTAAAGAGCTGACTGGGCAACACACAGTAAAGAGCTGACCTGGCAACACACAGTAAAGAGCTGACCTGGCAACACACAGTAAAGAGCTGACCTGGCAACACACAGTAAAGAACTGACCTGGCAACACACAGTAAATTGGCCTGAATGCCAAGCGTCATGTCTGGAGGAACCCTGGCACCCTGACAGGGTGGGTGACAGGCTGGGTGATAGGTGACAGGCTGGGTGATAGGTGACAGGCTGGGTGACAGGGTGGGTGACAGGCTGGGTGACAGGGTGGGTGACAGGCTGGGTGACAGGTGACAGGCTGGGTGACAGGTGACAGGGTGGGTGACAGGTGACAGGGTGGGTGACAGGGTGGGTGACAGGTGACAGGATGGGTGACAGGGTGGGTGACAGGCTGGGTGACAGGTGACATGCTGGGTGACAGGTGACAGAGTGGGTGACAGGGTAGATGACAGGAGACATGTTGCGTGACAGGCTGTGTGACAGGCTGTGTGACAGGTGACATGCTGGGTGACAGGCTGGGTGACAGGTGACAGGCTGGGTAACAGGTGACAGGCTGGGTGACAGGTGACAGGCTGGGTGACAGGTGACAGAGTGGGTGACAGGTGACATGCTGCGTGACAGAGTAGATGACAGGAGACATGTTGCGTGACAGGCTGTGTGACAGGCTGGGTGACAGGCTGGGTGACAGGTAACATGCTGGGTGACAGGCTGGGTGACAGGCGACAGGCTGGGTGACAGGATGGGCGACAGGCTGGGTGACAGGTGACAGGGTGGGTGACAGGCTGGGTGACAGGGTGGTGACAGGGTGGGTGACAGGTGACCGGCTGGGTGACAGGGTGGGTGACAGGCGAAAGGCTGGGTGACAGGCTGGGTGACAGGCGACAGGCTGGGTGACAGGATGGGCGACAGGCTGGGTGACAGGTGACAGGGTGGGTGACAGGCTGGGTGACAGGGTGGTGACCGGCTGGGTGACAGGTGACTGGCTGGGTGACAGGATGGTGACAGGCTGGGTGACAGGTGACAGGCTGGGTGACAGGGTGGGTGACAGGTGACAGGCTGGGTGACAGGGTGGGTGACCGGTAATAATAATAATAATAATATATCCCATTTAGCAGACGCTTTTGTCCAAAGCGACTTACAAGTCGGCTGGGGCCACTACTTTTTTACATATGGGTGGCCCCAGCGGGAATCGAACCCACGACGCTTGGCGTTGCAAGCGCCATGCTCTACCGACTGAGCCACACAGGACCCAGGTGACAGGCTGGGTGACAGGGTGGTGACAGGGTAGGTGACAGGTGACAGGCTGGGTTACAGGGTGGGTGACAGGTGACAAGCTGTGTGACAGGGTGGGTGACAGGTGATAGGGTGGGTGACAAGCTGGGTGACAGGTGACAGGCTGGGTGACAGGGTGGGTGACAGTTGACAGGGTGGGTGACAGGCTGGGTGACATGTGACAGGGTGGGTGACAGGTGACAGGCTGGGTGACAGGGTGGTGACAGGGTAGGTGACAGGTGACAGGGTGGGTGACATGTGACAGGCTGGGTGACAGGGTGGGCGACAGGCTGGGTGACAGGCTGGCGGACAGGCTGGGGGACAGGCTGGGTGACATGCTGGGTGACAGGGTGTGTGACAGGGTGGGCGACAGGGTAGATGACAGGTGACATGCTGGGTGACAGGCGACAGGCTGGGTGACAGGCTGGGGGACAGGCTGGGGAACAGGCTGGAGGACAGGCTGGGTGACATGGTGGGGGACAGGCTGGGTGACAGGCTGGGTGACAGGCTGTGTGACAGGCTGGGTGACAGGCTGGGGGACAGGCTGGGGAACAGGCTGGAGGACAGGCTGGGTGACATGGTGGGGGACAGGCTGGGTGACAGGCTGGGTGACAGGCTGTGTGACAGGCTGGGTGACAGGCTGGGTGACAGGTGACATGCTGGAGGACATGTTGGGTGACAGGCGACAGGCTGGAGGACAGGCTGGGTGACAGGTGACAGGGTGGGTGACAGGCTGGGTGACTGGTGACAGGCTGGAGGACATGTTGGGTGACATGTGACAGGGTGGGTGACAGGCTGGGCGACAGGCTGGGCGACAGGCTGGGTGACAGGGTGGGTGACAGGGTGGTGACAGGCTGGGTGACATGTGACAGGGTGGGTGACAGGCTGGGCGACAGGCTGGGCGACAGGCTGGGTGACAGGGTGGGTGACATGTGACAGGGTGGGTGACAGGCTGGGCGACAGGCTGGGCGACAGGCTGGGTGACAGGGTGGGTGACAGGGTGGTGACAGGCTGGGTGACATGTGACAGGGTGGGTGACAGGCTGGGCGACAGGCTGGGCGACAGGCTGGGTGACAGGGTGGGTGACAGGGTGGGTGACAGGGTGGTGACAGGCTGGGTGACATGTGACAGGGTGGGTGACAGGCTGTGTGACAGGCTGGGGGACAGGGTGGGGGACAGGCTGGGGGACAGGCTGGGGGACAGATGACAGGCTGGGGGACAGGCTGGGGGACAGGCTGGGGGACAGGCTGGGTTAAAGGCTGGGAACATGCTGGGGGACAGGCTGGGTGACAGGTGACAGACTGGGTGACAGGTGACAGGCTGGGTGACAGGGTGGGTGACAGGTGACAGGCTGGGTGACAGGTGACAGGATGGGTGACAGGGTGGGTGACAGGTGACAGGCTGGGTGACAGGCTGGGGGACAGGCTGGGTTAAAGGCTGGGGGACAGGCTGGGGGACAGGCTGGGTGACAGGCTGGGGGACAGGCTGGGGGACAGGCTGGGGGACAGGCTGGGGGACAGATGACAGGCTGGGGGACAGGCTGGGGGACAGGCTGGGGGACAGGCTGGGTTAAAGGCTGGGGACAGGCTGGGGGACAGGCTGGGGGACAGGCTGGGGGACAGGCTGGGGGACAGGCTGGGTGACAGGTGACAGGCTGGGTGACAGGGTGGGTGATAGGTGACAGGCTGGGTGATAGGTGACAGGCTGGGTGACAGGGTGGGTGATAGGTGACAGGCTGGGGGACAGGCTGGGTTAAAGGCTGGGAACATGCTGGGGGACAGGCTGGGTGACAGGCTGGGTGACAGGCTGGGGGACAGGATGGGGGACAGGCTGGGTTAAAGGCTGGGAACAGGCTGGGGGACAGGCTGGGGGACAGGCTGGGGGACAGGCTGGGTGACAGGCTGGGGGACAGGATGGGGGACAGGCTGGGTTAAAGGCTGGGAACAGGCTGGGGGACAGGCTGGGGGACAGGCTGGGTTAAAGGCTGGGTGACAGGCTGGGGGACAGGCTGGGGGACAGGCTGGGGGACAGGCTGGGGGACAGGCTGGGGGACAGGCTGGGGGACAGGCTGGAGGACAGGCTGAAGGACAGGCTGGGGGACAGGCTGGAGGACAGGCTGGGGGACAGGCTGGGTGACAGGCTGGGGGACAGGATGGGTTAAAGGCTGGGAACAGGCTGGGTGACAGGCTGTGGGACGGGCTGGGGGACGGGCTGGGGGACAGGTAATCAACAACTTGTTAATCTGGGTTGAAGTAGTGGTAACTACAGTATCTTTGTTTTTTAATCAACAACTTGTTCATCTGGGTTGAAGTAGTGGTAACTACAGTATCTTTGATTTTTAATCAACAACTTGTTCATCTGGGTTGAAGTAGTGGTAACTACAGTATCTTTGTTTTTTAATCAACAATTTGTTAATCTGGGTTGAAGTAGTGGTATCTTACAGTATCTTTGTACCAGAATAGTTTAGTACACTGTATGTTGCAGTGGTGTCCTACTCTCTCTGTGTCTCTCTGTGTCTCTCTGTGTCTCTCTCTCTCTGTCTCTCTCTCTCTCTGTGTCAATCTCTCTCTCTCTCTCTCTCTCTCTCTCTCTCTCTCTCTACTCTCTCTCTGTCTCTCTGTGTCTCTCTGTCTCTCTCTCTCTGTGTCTCTCTCTGTCTCTCGCTCTCTCTCTCTGTCTGTCTCTCTGTGTTTCTCTGTCTCTGTCTCTCTGTGTCTCTCTCTGTCTCTCTCTCTGTCTCTCTGTCTCTCTCTGTGTCTCTCTGTTTCTCTCTTTGTCTCTCTTTATCTCTCTGTCTCTCTCTGTCTCTCTCTCTCTCTCTCTCTCTCTCTCTGTCTGTCTCTCTGTGTTTCTCTGTCTCTGTCTCTCTGTGTCTCTCTCTGTCTCTCTCTCTGTCTCTCTGTCTCTCTCTGTGTCTCTCTGTTTCTCTCTTTGTCTCTCTTTATCTCTCTGTCTCTCTCTGTCTCTCTGTGTCTCTCTCTCTCTCTGTCTCTCTGTGTCTCTCTGTGTCTCTCTGTGTCTCTCTCTCTGTGTCTCTCTATGTCTCTCTGTGTCTGTGTATCTCTCTCTCTCTCTCTGTGTCTCTCTGTGTCTCTCTCTCTCTCTCTCTATCTCTCTCTCTCTCTCTGTGTCAATGTCTCTCTCTGTATCTCTGTGTGTGTCTCTCTCTGTCTCTTTCTGTCTCTCTCTGTCTCTCTCTGTGTCTGTCTCTCTCCCTCTCTCTCTCTCTCTCTGTCTCTCTCTGTCTCTCTCTGTGTGTCTCTCTGTCTCACTCACCCGCCCTCTATCTCTCCCTCAGGTGTGTCCTCAGGATGGGGACCATCCCTCTGGCCCTAACCTTAACCCTGGTCTTGTTGGCTGTCCTGGGGTTCACTACACCCAGAGTCTGGAGCCTGAACCCAGACGATCCTAACGTCTGCAGTCACTGGGAGAGGTGAGCGATAAGTCATGACCATGCGTCCTGCATTACAGCCAACAGACAGAATGATTCATCCTGCATTACAACCAACAGACAGAATGATTCATCCTCCATTACAACCATCAGACATAATGATTCATCCTCCTGATTCATACAACCAACAGTCAGAATGATTCATCCTCCATTACAACCATCAGACATAATGATTCATCCTCCATTACAACCAACAGACAGAATGATTCATCCTCCATTACAGCCAACAGACATAATGATTCATCCTCCATTACAACCAACAGACAGAATGATTCATCCTCCATTACAACCATCAGACAGAATGATTCATCCTCCTGATTCATACAACCAACAGGCAGAATGATTCATCCTCCTGATTCATACAACCAACAGTCAGAATGATTCATCCTCCATTACAACCAACAGACAGAATGATTCATCCTCCATTACAACCATCAGACAGAATGATTCATCCTCCATTACAACCATCAGACAGAATGATTCATCCTCCTGATTCATACAACCAACAGACAGAATGATTCATCCTCCATTACAGCCAACAGACAGAATGATTCATCCTCCATTACAACCAACAGACAGAATGATTCATCCTCCATTACAACCAACAGGCAGAATGATTCATCCTCCATTACAACCAACAGGCAGAATGATTCATCCTCCATTACAACCAACAGACAGAATGATTCATCCTCCATTACAACCAACAGACAGAATGATTCATCCTCCATTACAACCAACAGGCAGAATGATTCATCCTCCATTACGACCAACAGACAGAATGATTCATCCTCCATTACGACCAACAGACAGAATGATTCATCCTCCATTACAACCAACAGACAGAATGATTCATCCTCCATTACAACCATCAGACAGAATGATTCATCCTCAATTACAGCCAACAGACATAATGATTCATCCTCCATTACAGCCAACAGACAGAATGATTCATCCTCCATTACAACCATCAGACAAAATGATTCATCCTCCATTACAACCATCAGACAGAATGATTCATCCTCCATTACAACCATCAGACAGAATGATTCATCCTCCATTACAACCAACAGACAGAATGATTCATCCTCCATTACAACCATCAGACAGAATGATTCATCCTCCATTACAACCATCAGACAGAATGATTCATCCTCCATTACAACCATCAGACAGAATGATTCATCCTCCATTACAGCCAACAGACATAATGATTCATCCTCCATTACAGCCAACAGACAGAATGATTCATCCTCCATTACAACCATCAGACAAAATGATTCATCCTCCATTACAACCATCAGACAGAATGATTCATCCTCCATTACATCCAACAGACAGAATGATTCATCCTCCATTACAACCAACAGACAGAATGATTCATCCTCCATTACAACCAACAGACATAATGATTCATCCTCCTGATTCATACAACCAACAGACAAAATGATTCATCCTCCATTACAACCAACAGACAGAATGATTCATCCTCCATTACAACCATCAGACAGAATGATTCATCCTCCATTACAGCCAACAGACAGAATGATTCATCCTCCTGCTTCATACAACCAACAGACAGAATGATTCATCCTCCATTACAACCATCAGACAGAATGATTCATCCTCCTGATTCATACGACCAACAGACAGAATGATTCATCCTCCATTACAACCATCAGACAGAATGATTCATCCTCCATTACAACCATCAGACAGAATGATTCATCCACCTGATTCATACGACCAACAGACAGAATGATTCATCCTCCATTACAACCATCAGACAGAATGATTCATCCTCCATTACAACCAACAGACAGAATGATTCATCCTCCATTACAACCAACAGACAGAATGATTCATCCTCCTGATTCATACGACCAACAGACAGAATGATTCATCCTCCTGATTCATACAACCATCAGACAGAATGATTCATCCTCCATTACAACCAACAGACAGAATGATTCATCCTCCATTACAACCAACATACAGAATGATTCATCCTCCTGATTCATACAACCATCAGACAGAATGATTCATCCTCCATTACAACCAACAGACAGAATGATTCATCCTCCATTACAACCAACAGACAGAATGATTCATCCTCCTGATTCATACAACCATCAGACAGAATGATTCATCCTCCATTACAACCATCAGACAGAATGATTCATCCTCCATTACAACCAACAGACAGAATGATTCATCCTCCTGATTCATACAACCAACAGACAGAATGATTCATCCTCCATTACAACCATCAGACAGAATGATTCATCCTCCATTACAACCAACAGACATAATGATTCATCCTCCATTACAACCATCAGACAGAATGATTCATCCTCCTGATTCATACAACCAACAGACAGAATGATTCATCCTCCATTACAGCCAACAGACAGAATGATTCATCCTCCATTACAACCAACAGACAGAATGATTCATCCTCCATTACAACCAACAGGCAGAATGATTCATCCTCCATTACAACCAACAGGCAGAATGATTCATCCTCCATTACAACCAACAGACAGAATGATTCATCCTCCATTACAACCAACAGACAGAATGATTCATCCTCCATTACAACCAACAGGCAGAATGATTCATCCTCCATTACGACCAACAGACAGAATGATTCATCCTCCATTACGACCAACAGACAGAATGATTCATCCTCCATTACAACCAACAGACAGAATGATTCATCCTCCATTACAACCATCAGACAGAATGATTCATCCTCAATTACAGCCAACAGACATAATGATTCATCCTCCATTACAGCCAACAGACAGAATGATTCATCCTCCATTACAACCATCAGACAAAATGATTCATCCTCCATTACAACCATCAGACAGAATGATTCATCCTCCATTACAACCATCAGACAGAATGATTCATCCTCCATTACAACCAACAGACAGAATGATTCATCCTCCATTACAACCATCAGACAGAATGATTCATCCTCCATTACAACCATCAGACAGAATGATTCATCCTCCATTACAACCATCAGACAGAATGATTCATCCTCCATTACAGCCAACAGACATAATGATTCATCCTCCATTACAGCCAACAGACAGAATGATTCATCCTCCATTACAACCATCAGACAAAATGATTCATCCTCCATTACAACCATCAGACAGAATGATTCATCCTCCATTACATCCAACAGACAGAATGATTCATCCTCCATTACAACCAACAGACAGAATGATTCATCCTCCATTACAACCAACAGACATAATGATTCATCCTCCTGATTCATACAACCAACAGACAAAATGATTCATCCTCCATTACAACCAACAGACAGAATGATTCATCCTCCATTACAACCATCAGACAGAATGATTCATCCTCCATTACAGCCAACAGACAGAATGATTCATCCTCCTGCTTCATACAACCAACAGACAGAATGATTCATCCTCCATTACAACCATCAGACAGAATGATTCATCCTCCTGATTCATACGACCAACAGACAGAATGATTCATCCTCCATTACAACCATCAGACAGAATGATTCATCCTCCATTACAACCATCAGACAGAATGATTCATCCACCTGATTCATACGACCAACAGACAGAATGATTCATCCTCCATTACAACCATCAGACAGAATGATTCATCCTCCATTACAACCAACAGACAGAATGATTCATCCTCCATTACAACCAACAGACAGAATGATTCATCCTCCTGATTCATACGACCAACAGACAGAATGATTCATCCTCCTGATTCATACAACCATCAGACAGAATGATTCATCCTCCATTACAACCAACAGACAGAATGATTCATCCTCCATTACAACCAACATACAGAATGATTCATCCTCCTGATTCATACAACCATCAGACAGAATGATTCATCCTCCATTACAACCAACAGACAGAATGATTCATCCTCCATTACAACCAACAGACAGAATGATTCATCCTCCTGATTCATACAACCATCAGACAGAATGATTCATCCTCCATTACAACCATCAGACAGAATGATTCATCCTCCATTACAACCAACAGACAGAATGATTCATCCTCCTGATTCATACAACCAACAGACAGAATGATTCATCCTCCATTACAACCATCAGACAGAATGATTCATCCTCCATTACAACCAACAGACATAATGATTCATCCTCCATTACAACCATCAGACAGAATGATTCATCCTCCATTACAACCATCAGACAGAATGATTCATCCTCCATTACAGCCAACAGACAGAATGATTCATCCTCCATTACAACCAACAGACAGAATGATTCATCCTCCATTACAACCAACAGACAGAATGATTCATCCTCCTGATTCATACAACCATCAGACAGAATGATTCATCCTCCATTACAACCATCAGACAGAATGATTCATCCTCCATTACAACCAACAGACAGAATGATTCATCCTCCATTACAACCATCAGACAGAATGATTCATCCTCCATTACGACCAACAGACAGAATGATTCATCCTCCATTACAACCATCAGACAGAATGAATCATCCTCTATTACAGCCAACGGACAGAATGATTCATCCTCCATTCATACGACCAACAGACAGAATGATTCATCCTCCTGATTCATACAACCATCAGACAGAATGATTCATCCTCCATTACAACCAACAGACAGAATGATTCATCCTCCATTACAACCAACAGACAGAATGATTCATCCTCCTGATTCATACAACCATCAGACAGAATGATTCATCCTCCATTACAACCAACAGACAGAATGATTCATCCTCCATTACAACCAACAGACAGAATGATTCATCCTCCTGATTCATACAACCATCAGACAGAATGATTCATCCTCCATTACAACCATCAGACAGAATGATTCATCCTCCATTACAACCAACAGACAGAATGATTCATCCTCCTGATTCATACAACCAACAGACAGAATGATTCATCCTCCATTACAACCATCAGACAGAATGATTCATCCTCCATTACAACCAACAGACATAATGATTCATCCTCCATTACAACCATCAGACAGAATGATTCATCCTCCATTACAGCCAACAGACAGAATGATTCATCCTCCATTACAACCATCAGACAGAATGATTCATCCTCCATTACAGCCAACAGACAGAATGATTCATCCTCCATTACAACCATCAGACAGAATGATTCATCCTCCATTACAGCCAACAGACAGAATGATTCATCCTCCATTACAACCAACAGACAGAATGATTCATCCTCCATTACAACCAACAGACAGAATGATTCATCCTCCTGATTCATACAACCATCAGACAGAATGATTCATCCTCCATTACAACCAACAGACAGAATGATTCATCCTCCATTACAACCATCAGACAGAATGATTCATCCTCCATTACAACCATCAGACAGAATGATTCATCCTCCATTACGACCAACAGACAGAATGATTCATCCTCCATTACAACCATCAGACAGAATGATTCATCCTCCATTACAGCCAACAGACAGAATGATTCATCCTCCATTACAACCAACAGACAGAATGATTCATCCTCCATTACAACCATCAGACAGAATGATTCATCCTCCATTACGACCAACAGACAGAATGATTCATCCTCCTGATTCATACAACCAACAGACAGAATGATTCATCCTCCATTACAACCAACAGACAGAATGATTCATCCTCCTGATTCATACAACCAACAGACAGAATGATTCATCCTCCATTACGACCAACAGACAGAATGATTCATCCTCCATTACAACCATCAGACAGAATGATTCATCCTGCATTACAACCAACAGACATAATGATTCATCCTCCATTACAGCCAACAGACAGAATGATTCATCCTCCATTACAGCCAACAGACAGAATGATTCATCCTGCATTACAACCAACAGACATAATGAATCATCCTCCATTACAACCAACAGACATAATGATTCATCCTCCATTACGACCAACAGACAGAATGATTCATCCTCCATTACAACCAACAGACAGAATGATTCATCCTCCATTACAACCAACAGACAGAATGATTCATCCTCCATTACAACCAACAGACAGAATGATTCATCCTCCATTACAACCAACAGACAGAATGATTCATCCACCATTACAACCAACAGACAGAATGATTCATCCTCCATTACAACCAACAGACAGAATGATTCATCCTCCATTACAACCAACAGACAGAATGATTCATCCTCCATTACAACCATCAGACATAATGATTCATCCTCCTGATTCATACAACCAACAGACAGAATGATTCATCCTCCATTACAACCAACAGACAGAATGATTCATCCTCCATTACAACCATCAGACAGAATGATTCATCCTCCATTACAACCAACAGACAGAATGATTCATCCTCCATTACAACCAACAGACAGAATGATTCATCCTCCATTACAACCATCAGACAGAATGATTCATCCTCCATTACAACCAACAGACAGAATGATTCATCCTCCATTACAACCAACAGACAGAATGATTCATCCTCCATTACAACCATCAGACAGAATGATTCATCCTCCATTACAACCAACAGACATAATGATTCATCCTCCATTACGACCAACAGACAGAATGATTCATCCTCCATTACGACCAGAAGACAGAATGATTCATCCTCCATTACAACCATCAGACAGAATGATTCATCCTCCATTACAACCATCAGACAGAATGATTCATCCTCCTGATTCATATGACCAACAGACAGAATGATTCATCCTCCATTACGACCAACAGACAGAATGATTCATCCTCCTGATTCATACAACCAACAGACAGAATGATTCATCCTCCATTACAACCAACAGACAGAATGATTCATCCTCCTGATTCATATGACCAACAGACAGAATGATTCATCCTCCATTACGACCAACAGACAGAATGATTCATCCTCCTGATTCATACAACCAACAGACAGAATGATTCATCCTCCATTACAGCCAACAGACAGAATGATTCATCCTCCATTACAACCAACAGACAGAATGATTCATCCTCCATTACAACCATCAGACAGAATGATTCATCCTCCATTACGACCAACAGACAGAATGATTCATCCTCCATTACAACCAACTGACAGAATGATTCATCCTCCTGATTCATATAACTACCAGACAGAATGATTCATCCTCCTTGGCTTCTCTATCAAATCAGGTCACTTTCCCAAAATTCCTTGGTTTATCAAAAATCCCAGTTTAGAGATTCTCAGAATCAGGAATCAGGAATAACCAGGAAATCTAGAATCTTCCAACCAGGATTTCTGGAAAACCTGTGAATTCTGGGTAAAGTTAGCAGACTTTTGCAACCGTAGTCGGCGTAGGTGTTTGGTCTTTTATCAGCAGTTACCCCTTCCACACAACATGAAACATGACACAATACAGAACGGAAATAGACAACAGCTCAAGGACAGAACTACATCATTTTAGAAAGGCACACGCAGCCTACTTATCAATGCACACAAACTATCTAGGTCAAATAGGGGGAGAGTGTGCCTCGAGTGGTGCGGTGGTCTAAGACAGAGCTGTGCCACTAGAGATCCTGGTTTGAGTCCAGGCTCTGTCGCCTCGACCGGGAGACCCATGGAGCAGCGCACAGTTGGCTCAGCGTCGTCCGGGTTAGGGGAGGGTTTGGTCGGCAGGGATGTCCTTGTCTCATTGGTGCGGCTGGCTTCCGGGTTAGGGGGGGGTTTGACTAGCAGGGATGTCCTTGTCTCATTGGTGCGGCTGGCTTCCGGGTTAGGGGAGGGTTTGACCGGCAGGGATGTCCTTGTCTCATTGGTGCGGCTGGCTTCCGGGTTAGGGGAGGGTTTGACCTGCAGGGATGTCCTTGTCTCATTGGTGCTGCTGGCTTCCTGGTTAAGTGGGCATTGTGTCACGAAGCAGTGCGGCTCGGTTGGGTCATGTTTCGGAGGAAGCACGGCTCTCGACCTTCGCCTCTCCCGAGTCCGTACGGGAGTTGCAGCGATGAGACAAGACTGTAACTACCAATTGGATACCAGGAAAAATGAGATGGAACGAAGTTCCATGCAATAATGGATCTAGATATGTTTATCAGAATGATCCTAGCCTAGCCCCATGCTATGTTTATCAGAATGATCCTAGCCTAGCCCCATGCTATGTTTATCAGAGTGATCCTAGCCTAGCCCCATGCTATGTTTATCAGAGTGATCCTAGCCTAGCCCCATGCTATGTTTATCAGAATGATCCTAGCCTAGCCCCATGCTATGTTTATCAGAATGATCCTAGCCTAGCCCCATGCTATGTTTATCAGAGTGATCCTAGCCTGGCCCCATGCTATGTTTATCAGAGTGGTCCTAGCCTAGCCCCATGCTATGTTTATCAGAGTGATCCTAGCCTAGCCCCATGCTATGTTTATCAGAATGATCCTAGCCTAGCCCCATGCTATGTTTATCAGAATGATCCTAGCCTAGCCCCATGCTATGTTCATCAGAATGATCCTAGCCTAGCCCCATGCTATGTTTATCAGAATGATCCTAGCCTAGCCCCATGCTATGTTTATCAGAATGATCCTAGCCTAGCCCCATGCTATGTTTATCAGAATGATCCTAGCCTAGCCCCATGCTATGTTTATCAGAATGATCCTAGCCTAGCCCCATGCTATGTTTATCAGAATGATCCTAGCCTAGCCCCATGCTATGTTTATCAGAATGATCCTAGCCTGGCCCCATGCTATGTTTATCAGAGTGATCCTAGCCTAGCCCCATGCTATGTTTATCAGAGTGATCCTAGCCTAGCCCCATGCTATGTTTATCAGAGTGATCCTAGCCTAGCCCCATGCTATGTTTATCAGAATGATCCTAGCCTAGCCCCATGCTATGTTTATCAGAGTGATCCTAGCCTAGCCCCATGCTATGTTTATCAGAATGATCCTAGCCTGGCCCCATGCTATGTTTATCAGAGTGATCCTAGCCTTGCCAACTCCCACGACAATTCAATCACCGTAGCAGTTGTCATGACAGCACAAATATTAGGAGAAAGACAGACAGACAGACAGACAGACAGCGAGAGAGAGAGACAAACAGAGAGATAGACAGACAGACAGACAGACAGACAGAAAGACAGACAGACAGACAGACAGACAGACAGACAGACAAAGACATACAGACAGAGAGACAGACAAACAGACAGAGAGAGAGAGAGAGAGAGAGAGAGAGAGAGAGAGAGAGAGAGAGAGAGTGAGTGAGTGAGAGAGAGAGAGACATACAGACAGACAGCGAGAGAGAGAGACAAACAGAGAGACAGACAGACAGACAGCCAGACAGCCAGACAGACAGACAGACAGACAGACAGACAGACAGACAAACAGAGAGACAGACAGCCAGACAGACAGACAGACATACAGACAAACAGATAGACAGACAGACAGACAGACAGACAGACAGACAGACAGACAGACAGACAGACAGACAGACAGACAGACTAAGAAGCCCATATCTATTCCCAATGCGTCTGTAGGACATCATTGATTCCAGATGAAATATGCAGCAGGATAATTGATCAGCCAACGACACACACAGCACTCTCTTCCTAATCAATTAACACGCAGCAGCCATATTGTGTCACTTATGAAAAATAAGCAAAGAGAATAGAGGATAGAGGGAGAGGATAGAGGGAGAGGATAGAGGTTAGAGGGAGAGGATTGAGGGAGAGGATAGAGGGAGAGGATAGAGGGGGAGGATAGAGGGAGAGGATAGAGGAAGAGGATAGAGGTTAGAAGGAGAGGATAGAGGGAGAGGATAGAGGGAGAGGATAGAGGGAGAGGGAGAGGAAAGAGGGAGAGGATAGAGGAAGAGGATAGAGGTTAGAGGGAGAGGATAGAGGTTAGAGGGAGAGGATAGAGGTTAGAGGGAGAGGATAGAGGGAGAGGATAGAGGGAGAGGATAGAGGAAGAGGATAGAGGATAGAGGGAGAGGATAGAGAATAGAGGGAGAGGATAGAGAATAGAGGGAGAGGATAGTGAATAGAGGGGGAGGATAGAGAATAGAGGGAGAGGATAGTGAATAGAGGGGGAGGATAGTGAATAGAGGGGGAGGATATAGGATAGAGGGGGAGGATAGAGAAGAGAATAGAGGGGGAGGATGGAGGATAGAGGGGAGGATAGAGGATAGAGAGGGAGGATGGAGGACAGAGGGGGAGGATAGAGAAGAGAATAGAGGGGGAGGGTGGAGGATAGAGGGGGAGGATGGAGGAAAGAGTGGGAGGATAGAGGATAGAGGGAAAGGATAGAGAATAGAGGGGGAGGATGGAGGATAGAGGGGGAGGATAGAGGATAGAGAGGGAGGATGGAGGATAGAGTGGGAGGATAGAGGGGGAGGATAGAGGATAGAGAGGGAGGATGGAGGATAGATAGAGGATAGAGGATAGAGAGGGAGGATAGAGAAGAGAATAGAGGTGGAGGATAGAGTGGGAGGGTGGAGGATAGAGGGGGAGGGTTGAGGATAGAGGGGGAGGATAGAGAAGAGAATAGAGGGGGAGGGTGGAGGATAGAGGGGAGGATAGAGAAGAGAATAGAGGGGGAGGGTGGAGGATAGAGAAGAGAGGGGGAGGGTGGAGGATAGAGGATAGAGAAGAGAATAGAGGGGGAGGGTGGAGGATAGAGGGGGAGGATAGAGAAGAGAATAGAGGGGGAGGGTGGAGAATAGAGGGGAGGATAGAGAAGAGAATAGAGGGGGAGGGTGGAGGATAGAGGGGGAGGATAGAGAAGAGAATAGAGGGGGAGGGTGGAGGATAGAGGGAAAGGATAGAGAAGAGAATAGAGGGGGAGGGTGGAGGATAGAGGGGGAGGATAGAGAAGAGAATAGAGGGGGAGGGTGAAGGATAGAGGGGAGGGTGGAGGATAGAGGGGGAGGATAGAAAAGAGAATAGAGGGGGAGGGTGGAGGATAGAGGGGAGGGTGGAGGATAGAGGGGAGGGTGGAGGATAGAGGGGAGGGTGGAGGATAGAGGGGGAGGATAGAGGGGAGGGTGGAGGATAGAGGGGAGGGTGGAGGATAGAGGGGAGGATAGAGAAGAGGATAGAGGGGAGGGTGGAGGATAGAGGGGGAGGGTGGAGGATAGAGGGGGAGGATAGAGAAGAGGATAGAGGGGAGGGTGGAGGATAGAGGGGAGGGTGGAGGATAGAGGGGAGGGTGGAGGATAGAGGGGAGGGTGGAGGATAGAGGGGAGGGTGGAGGATAGAGGGGAGGGTGGAGGATAGAGGGGAGGATAGAGAAGAGGATAGAGGGGAGGGTGGAGGATAGAGGGGAGGGTGGAGGATAGAGGGGAGGGTGGAGGATAGAGGGGGAGGGTGGAGGATAGAGGGGAGGGTGGAGGATAGAGGGGGAGGATAGAGGGGAGGGTGGAGGATAGAGGGGAGGGTGGAGGATAGAGGGGAGGGTGGAGGATAGAGGGGGGTATAACTGTAAATACAGTCCATTTCTAAATCGTATTGTGATTGGTGTTCCTTGTGTTCCTCTGCTGTAGTTATGCTGTGACGGTCCAGGAGTCCTACGCCCACCCCTTTGACCAGGTCTACTACACCAGGTGTACTGACATCCTCAACTGGTTCAAATGCACCAGGCACAGGTGGGTACACACTGTCCCCATTGGCCCAGACACAGGTGGGTACACACTGTCCCCATTGGCCCAGGCACAGGTGGGTACACACTGTCCCCATTGGCCCAGACACAGGTGGGTACACACTGTCCCCATTGGCCCAGACACAGGTGGGTACACACTGTCCCCATTGGCCCAGACACAGGTGGGTACACACTGTCCCCATTGGCCCAGACACAGGTGGGTACACACTGTCCCCATTGGCCCAGACACAGGTGGGTACACACTGTCCCCATTGGCCCAGACACAGGTGGGTACACACTGTCCCCATTGGCCCAGACACAGGTGGGTACACACTGTCCCCATTGGCCCAGACACAGGTGGGTACACACTGTCCCCATTGGCCCAGACACAGGTGGGTACACACTGTCCCCATTGGCCCAGACACAGGTGGGTACACACTGTCCCCATTGGCCCAGACACAGGTGGGTACACACTGTCCCCATTGGCCCAGACACAGGTGGGTACACACTGTCCCCATTGGCCCAGACACAGGTGGGTACACACTGTCCCCATTGGCCCAGACACAGGTGGGTACACACTGTCCCCATTGGCCCAGACACAGGTGGGTACACACTGTCCCCATTGGCCCAGACACAGGTGGGTACACACTGTCCCCATTGGCCCAGACACAGGTGGGTACACACTGTCCCCATTGGCCCAGACACAGGTTGGTACACACTGTCCCCATTGGCCCAGACACAGGTGGGTACACACTGTCCCCATTGGCCCAGACACAGGTGGGTACACACTGTCCCCATTGGCCCAGACACATTACTGTCCCCATTGTCCCAGAGACATTACTGTCCCCATTGGCCCAGACACATTACTGTCCCCATTGACCCAGAGACATTACTGTCCCCATTGGCCCAGACACATTACTGTCCCCATTGACCCAGAGACATTACTGTCCCCATTGGCCCAGACACAGGTGGGTACACACTGTCCCCATTGGCCCAGACACAGGTTGGTACACACTGTCCCCATTGGCCCAGACACATTACTGTCCCCATTGGCCCAGACACAGGTGGGTACACACTGTCCCCATTGGCCCAGACACATTACCGTCCCCATTGGCCCAGACACAGGTGAGTACACACTGTCCCCATTGGCCCAGACACAGGTTGGTACACACTGTCCCCATTGGCCTAGACACAGGTTGGTACACACTGTCCCCATTGGCCTAGACACAGGTTGGTACACACTGTCCCCATTGGCCTAGACACATTACTGTCCCCATTGGCCCAGACACAGGTTGGTACACACTGTCCCCATTGGCCCAGACACAGGTTGGTACACACTGTCCCCATTGGCCTAGACACATTACTGTCCCCATTGACCCAGACACATTACCGTCCCCATTGGCCCAGACCCAGGTGGGTACACACTGTCCCCATTGGCCCAGACACATTACCGTCCCCATTGGCCCAGACACAGGTGGGTACACACTGTCCCCATTGGCCCAGACACAGGTGGGTACACACTGTCCCCATTGACCCAGACACATTACCGTCCCCATTGGCCCAGACACAGGTGGGTACACACTGTCCCCATTGGCCCAGACACAGGTGGGTACACACTGTCCCCATTGGCCCAGACACAGGTGTGTACACACTGTCCCCATTGGCCCAGACACAGGTGGGTACACACTGTCCCCATTGGCCCAGACACATTACTGTCCCCATTGGCCCAGAGACATTACTGTCCCCATTGTCCCAGACACATTACTGTCCCCATTGGCCCAGAGACATTACTGTCCCCATTGGCCCAGAGACATTACTGTCCCCATTGACCCAGAGACATTACTGTCCCCATTGGCCCAGAGACATTACTGTCCCCATTGACCCAGAGACATTACTGTCCCCATTGACCCAGAGACATTACTGTCCCCATTGGCCCAGAGACATTACTGTCCCCATTGGCCCAGACACAGGTGGGTACACACTGTCCCCATTGGCCCAGACACAGGTGGGTACACACTGTCCCCATTGGCCCAGACACAGGTGGGTACACACTGTCCCCATTGGCCCAGACACAGGTGGGTACACACTGTCCCCATTGGCCCAGACACATTACTGTCCCCATTGACCCAGAGACATTACTGTCCCCATTGGCCCAGACACATTACTGTCCCCATTGGCCCAGAGACATTACTGTCCCCATTGGCCCAGACACATTACTGTCCCCATTGACCCAGAGACATTACTGTCCCCATTGGCCCAGACACAGGTGGGTACACACTGTCCCCATTGGCCCAGACACAGGTTGGTACACACTGTCCCCATTGGCCCAGACACATTACTGTCCCCATTGGCCCAGACACAGGTGGGTACACACTGTCCCCATTGGCCCAGACACATTACCGTCCCCATTGGCCCAGACACAGGTGGGTACACACTGTCCCCATTGGCCCAGACACAGGTGGGTACACACTGTCCCCATTGGCCCAGACACAGGTGGGTACACACTGTCCCCATTGGCCTAGACACAGGTTGGTACACACTGTCCCCATTGGCCCAGACACAGGTTGGTACACACTGTCCCCATTGGCCTAGACACAGGTTGGTACACACTGTCCCCATTGGCCCAGACACAGGTGGGTACACACTGTCCCCATTGGCCCAGACACAGGTTGGTACACACTGTCCCCATTGGCCCAGACACAGGTTGGTACACACTGTCCCCATTGGCCCAGACACAGGTTGGTACACACTGTCCCCATTGGCCCAGACACAGGTTGGTACACACTGTCCCCATTGGCCTAGACACATAACTGTCCCCATTGACCCAGACACATTACCGTCCCCATTGGCCCAGATATATAAATAAATAAATAAATATATCCCATTTAGCAGACGCTTTTGTCCAAAGCGACTTACAAGTCGGCTGGGGCCACTACTTTTACATATGGGTGGTCCCAGTGGGAAACGAACCCACGACGCTTGGCGTTGCAAGCGCCATGCTCTACCGACTGAGCCACACAGGACTCCCCTCGCCCCTACCTACACACTGTCCCCATTGGCCCAGACACAGGTGGGTACACACTGTCCCCATTGGCCCAGACACAGGTGGGTACACACTGTCCCCATTGGCCCAGACACAGGTGGGTACACACTGTCCCCATTGGCCCAGACACATTACTGTCCCCATTGGCCCAGAGACATTACTGTCCCCATTGTCCCAGACACATTACTGTCCCCATTGGCCCAGACACAGGTGGGTACACACTGTCCCCATTGGCCCAGAGACATTACTGTCCCCATTGACCCAGACACATTACTGTCCCCATTGACCCAGAGACATTACTGTCCCCATTGGCCCAGAGACATTACTGTCCCCATTGGCCCAGAGACATTACTGTCCCCATTGGCCCAGACACATTACTGTCCCCATTGGCCCAGAGACATTACTGTCCTCATTGACCCAGACACATTACTGTCCCCATTGGCCCAGAGACATTACTGTCCCCATTGTCCCAGACACATTACTGTCCCCATTGGCCCAGACACAGGTGGGTACACACTGTCCCCATTGGCCCAGAGACATTACTGTCCCCATTGACCCAGACACATTACTGTCCCCATTGACCCAGAGACATTACTGTCCCCATTGGCCCAGAGACATTACTGTCCCCATTGGCCCAGAGACATTACTGTCCCCATTGGCCCAGACACATTACTGTCCCCATTGGCCCAGAGACATTACTGTCCTCATTGACCCAGACACATTACTGTCCCCATTGGCCCAGACACATTACTGTCCCCATTGGCCCAGACACATTACTGTCCCCATTGGCCCAGACACAGGTGGGTACACACTGTCCCCATTGACCCAGAAACATTACTGTCCCCATTGGGACTGTCCCCATTGGGGCAGTAATGTCTCTGGGTCAATGGAGACAATGTGAACCTATGTTGGCCTTTCTCAATAGCAAGGCTATGGTCACTGAGTCTGTACATATGTGACAGTATAATTTTAGACCGTCCCCTCGCCCCTACCTGGGCGCGAACCAGGGACCCTCTGCACACATCAACAACAGTCACCCACGAAGCATCGTTACCCATCGCTCCACAAAAGCCGCGGCCCTTGCAGAGCAAGTGGAACAACTACTTCAAGGTCTCAGAGCAAGTGACGTCACCAATTGAAACGCTATTTAGCGCACACCGCTAACTAAGCTAACCGTTTCACATCCGTTACACATAGTCAAAGCTTTCCTTAAGTTTGGGTCAATCACAGTGGTCAGGTATTCTGCCACTGTGTACTCTCTGTGTAGGGCCAAATAGCATTCTAGTTTGCTCTGTTTGTTTTGTTGATTGGTTCCAATGTGTCAAGTAATAATATTTTTGTTTTCTCATGATTTCATTGGGTCTAATTGTGCTGCTGTCCTGTTCACAAACACAAACACACCCCACAGAGCCCCAGGACCAGCTTGCTTAGGGGACTCTTCTCCAGGTTAATCTCTCTGTAGGTGATGGCTTTGTTATGGAAGGTTTGGGAATCGCTTCCTTTTAGGTGGTTGTAGAATTTAACGGCTCTCCTCTGGATGTCTATAATTAGTGGGTATCGGCCTAATTCTGCTCTGCATTATTTGGTGTTCTACGTTGTACACAGAGGATATTTTGCAGAATTCTGCATGCAGAGTCTCAATTTGGTTTTTGTCCCATTTTGTGAAGTCTTGGTTGGTGAGCGGACCCCAGACCTCACAACCATAAAGGCCAATGGGTTCTACAACGGATTCAATTATTTTTAGCCAGATCCTAATTGTTATCTCAAATTTTATGTTCCTTTTGATGGCATAGAAGGCCCTTCTTGCCTTGTCTCTCAGCTCGTTCACAGCTTTGTGGAAGTTACCTGTGGCGCTGATGTTTAGGCCAAGGTATGTATAGTTTTTTGTGTGCTCTGGGGCAACGGTGTCTAGATGGAATTTGTATTTGTGATCCTGGTGACTGGACCTTTTTTGGAACACCATTATTTTGGTCTTACTGAGATTTACTGTCAGGGCCCAGGTCTGTCAGTGCCCAGGTCTGGCAGAATCTGTGCAGAAGATCTAGGTGCTGCTCTCGGCAGTACTTGGTTGGGGACAGAAGCTCCAGAGCATCGACAAACAGTAAACATTTGACTTCAGCTGCACCTCACTGCCATGTGGAAACAAATGTGTGTTCGCCAAATTTTAACTGCACACTTGTTGTTTGTGTATATGGATTTTACAATGTTAGATGTTTTTCTCTTTTTCTCTCTCTTATACATCTCTCTCTCTCTCTCTCTCTCTCTCTCTCTCTCTCTCTCTCTCTCTCTCTCTCTCACAGTATCTCTCTCGGTCTCTCTCTCTCTCTCTCTCTCTCTCTCTCTCACACAGTCTCTCTCTCAGTCTCTCTCTTTCTCTCTCTCTCTCTCTCTCTCTCTCTCTCACACACAGTCTCTATCTCTCTCTCTCTGTCTCTCTGTCTCTCTCTCTTATAAATCTCTCTCTCTCTCACACAGTCTCTATCTCTCTCTCTGTCTCTCTCTCTGTCTCTCTCTCTGTCTCTCTCTCTCTCTCACAGTCTCTATCTCTCTCTCTCTCTGTCTCTCTCTCTCTCTCTCTCTGTGTCTCTCTCTCTCTCTGTTCCTTTTACATCTCTCTCGCTCAATATTATGTCCCATAATGCCTGTCTTCTTCCCCCGGTGTCTCATTCTGTTTTGAAGAAAGCAGGGTCACTCTCTTTAACCTGATGTCCCATAATGTCCTGTCTTCTCTCCAGGATCAGCTATAAGACGGCCTACCGGCGGGGAGTCCGGACCATGTACCGACGCCGCTCACAGTGTTGCCCGGGTTACTTTGAGAGGGGAGACATGTGTGTCCGTAAGTGTATTTTCTTGTTTCATTAACACACGTCCCAGAATGCACTTGGATGTACTGTCCCAGAATGCACTAGGATGTACTGTCCCAGGATGCCCAAGGATGCACTGTCTCAGCACTAGGATGTCTCAGCACTAGGACGTCTCAGCACTAGGATGTCTCAGCACTAGGATGTCTCAGCACTAGGATGTCTCAGCACTAGGATGTCTCAGCACTAGGATGTCTCAGCACTAGGATGTCTCAGCACTAGGATGTCTCAGCACTGGGATGTCTCAGCACTAGGATGTCGAGGCACTAGGATGTCTCAGCACTAGAATGTCGAGGCACTAGGTTGTCGAGGCACTAGAATGTCGAGGCACTAGGTTGTCGAGGCACTAGGTTGTCGAGGCACTAGAATGTCGAGGCACTAGACTGTCTCAGCACTAGGATGTCTCAGCACTAGACTGTCTCAGCACTAGGATGTCTCAGCACTAGGATGTCTCAGCACTAGGATGTCTCAGCACTAGGATGTCTCAGCACTAGGATGTCTCAGCACTAGGATGTCTCAGCACTAGGATGTCTCAGCACTAAGATGTGTCAGCACTAGAATGTCTCAGCACTAGGATGTCGAGGCACTAGGTTGTCGAGGCACTAGGTTGTCGAGGCACTAGAATGTCGAGGCACTAGGTTGTCGAGGCACTAGACTGTCTCAGCACTAGGATGTCTCAGCACTAGGATGTCTCAGCACTAGGATGTCTCAGCACTAGAATGTCTCAGCACTAGGATGTCGAGGCACTAGGTTGTCGAGGCACTAGGTTGTCGAGGCACTAGAATGTCGAGGCACTAAAATGTCTCAGCACTAGGATGTCGAGGCACTAGGATGTCTCAGCACTAGGATGTCTCAGCACTAGGATGTCTCAGCACTAGGATGTCTCAGCACTAGGATGTCGAGGCACTAGGTTGTCGAGGCACTAGGATGTCGAGGCACTAGGTTGTCGAGGCACTAGGTTGTCGAGGCACTAGAATGTCGAGGCACTAGAATGTCGAGGCACTAAAATGTCTCAGCACTAGGATGTCGAGGCACTAGGATGTCTCAGCACTAGGATGTCTCAGCACTAGGATGTCTCAGCACTAGGATGTCTCAGCACTAGGATGTCTCAGCACTAGGATGTCGAGGCACTAGGTTGTCGAGGCACTAGGTTGTCGAGGCACTAGAATGTCGAGGCACTAAAATGTCTCAGCACTAGGATGTCGAGGCACTAGGATGTCGAGGCACTAGGATGTCTCAGCACTAGGATGTCTCAGCACTAGGATGTCTCAGCACTAGGTTGTCGAGGCACTAGGTTGTCGAGGCACTAGAATGTCGAGGCACTAGGTTGTCGAGGCACTAGGTTGTCGAGGCACTAGAATGTCGAGGCACTAGACTGTCTCAGCACTAGGATGTCTCAGCACTAGGATGTCTCAGCACTAGGATGTCTCAGCACTAGGATGTCGAGGCACTAGGATGTCGAGGCACTAGAATGTCGAGGCACTAGGATGTTTCAGCACTAGGATGTCTCAGCACTAGGATGTCTCAGCACTAGGATGTCTCAGCACTAGGATGTCTCAGCACTAGGATGTCTCAGCACTAGGATGTCTCAGCACTAGGACGTCGAGGCACTAGAATGTCGAGGCACTAGTATATCTCAGCACTAGGCTGTTTCAACAGTAGGATTTCGAGGCACAAGGATGTCGAGGCACTAGGATGTCGAGGCACTAGGATGTCGAGGCACTAGGATGTCTCAATGCAATTAAAGGTAAGAGGAAACCAACAGCAGCTACTGTCACAATAATTATGTTTTGTTTACATTACCTGACACCAAAACAACCTGTTTAGAATGTCTCCATCCTTGTGATATTATAACGTAGACGCTGGGAGTCGGGAAGCAAGTGGTGAGTTTAATAATAAACAAAACATTGAACAAGAATTAATATTCATTTAATACTGCCTGGGGAATGAACCGAGTTCCAGATCATGAGGAGCGGATACATGTAATGATAGATGCCAGGTGAACGTAATGATTGATGCTAGCTGAACGTAATGATTGATGCTAGCTGAACATAATGATTGAAGCTAGCTGAACGTAATGATTGATGCTAGCTGAACGTAATGATTGATGCTAGCTGAACGTAATGATTGATGCTAGCTGAACGTAATGATTGCTAGCTGAACGTAATGATTGATGCCAGGTGAACGTAATGATTGATGCTAGCTGAACGTAATGATTGATGCCATGTGAACGTAATAATGATTGATGCCAGGTGTGTGTAATGACTGATGCCAGGTGTGTGTAATGACTGATGCCAGGTGAAAGTAATGATTGATGCCAGGTGAACGTAATGATTGATGCCAGGTGAACGTAATGATAGATGCCAGGTGAACGTAATGATTGATGCTAGCTGAATGTAATGATTGATGCCAGGTGAACGTAATGATTGATGCTAGGTGTGTGTAATGACTGATGCCAGGTGAACGTAATGATTGATGCCAGGTGAACGTAATGATTGATGCTAGGTGAACATAATGATTGATGCCAGGTGAGCGTAATGATTGATGCCAGGTGAGCGTAATGATTGATGCCAGCTGAACGTAATGATTGATGCCAGGTGAGCGTAATGATTGATGCCAGGTGAACATAATGATTGATGCCAGGTGAGCGTAATGATTGATGCCAGGTGAACGTAATGATTGATGCCAGGTGAACGTAATGATTGATGCCAGGTGAACGTAATGATTGATGCCAGGTGAACGTAATGATTGATGCCAGGTGAATGTAATGATTGATGCCAGGTGAACGTAATGATAGATGCCAGGTGAACGTAATGATTGATGCCAGGTGAACGTAATGATAGATGCCAGGTGAACGTAATGATTGATGCCAGGTGAACATAATGATTGATGCCAGGTGAACGTAATGATAGATGCTAGCTGAACGTAATGATTGATGCCAGGTGAGCGTAATGATTGATGCCAGGTGAGCGTAATGATTGATGCCAGGTGTGTGTAATGACTGATGCCAGGTGAACGTAATGATTGATGCCAGGTGAACGTAATGATTGATGCCAGGTGAACGTAATGATTGATGCCAGGTGAACGTAATGATTGATGCCAGGTGAACGTAAAGATAGATGCCAGGTGAACGTAATGATTGATGCCAGGTGAACATAATGATAGATGCCAGGTGAACGTAATGATTGATGCCAGGTGAACATAATGATTGATGCCAGGTGAACGTAATGATAGATGCTAGCTGAACGTAATGATTGATGCCAGGTGAGCGTAATGATTGATGCCAGGTGAGCGTAATGATTGATGCCAGGTGTGTGTAATGACTGATGCCAGGTGAACGTAATGATTGATGCCAGGTGAACGTAATGATTGATGCCAAGTGTGTGTAATTATTGATGCCAGGTGTGTGTAATGATTGATGCCAAGTGAACGTAATGATTGATGCCAGGTGTGTGCAATGATTGATGCCAGGTGAGCGTAATGATTGATGCCAGGTGTGTGTAATGACTGATGCCAGGTGAACGTAATGATTGATGCCAGGTGAACATAATGATTGATGCCAGGTGTGTGTAATGATTGATGCCAGGTGTGTGTAATGATTGATGCCAAGTGTGTGTAATGACTGATGCCAGGTGTGTGTAATGATTGATGCCAGGTGTGTGTAATGATTGATGCCAGGTGAACGTAATGATTGATGCCAAGTGTGTGTAATGATTGATGCCAGGTGTGTGTAATGATTGATGCCAGGTGTGTGTAATGATTGATGCCAGGTGTGTGTAATGATTGATGCCAGGTGTGTGTAATGATTGATGCCAGGTGTGTGTAATGATTGATGCCAGGTGTGTGTAATGATTGATGCCAGGTGTGTGTAATGATTGATGCCAGGTGTGTGTAATGATTGATTCCAGGTGAACGTAATGATTGATGCCAAGTGTGTGTAATGATTGATGCCAGGTGTGTGTAATGATTGATGCCAAGTGTGTGTAATGATTGATGCCAGGTGTGTGTAATGATTGATGCCAGGTGTGTGTAATGATTGATGCCAGGTGTGTGTAATGATTGATGCCAGGTGTGTGTAATGATTGATGCCAAGTGTGTGTAATGATTGATGCCAGGTGTGTGTAATGATTGATGCCAGGTGTGTGTAATGATTGATGCCAGGTGTGTGTAATGATTGATGCCAGGTGACAGATATCTACATAGTTCTTTGACGACACCAAAACAACCCCTCTCTGTTTAGATTGTCTCCAGCTGTGTGATGTCTACACATTTCCACAACAACCCCTCTCTGTTTAGATTGTCTCCAGCTGTGTGATGTCTACACATTTCCACAACAACCCCTCTCTGTTTAGATTGTCTCCAGCTGTGTGATGTCTACACATTTCCACAACAACCCCTCTCTGTTTAGATTGTCTCCAGCTGTGTGATGTCTACACATTTCCACAACAACCCCTCTCTGTTTAGATTGTCTCCAGCTGTGTGATGTCTACACATTTCCACAACAACCCCTCTCTGTTTAGATTGTCTCCAGCTGTGTGATGTCTACACATTTCCACAACAACCCCTCTCTGTTTAGATTGTCTCCAGCTGTGTGATGTCTACACATTTCCACAACAACCCCTCTCTGTTTAGATTGTCTCCAGCTGTGTGATGTCTACACATTTCCACAACAACCCCTCTCTGTTTAGATTGTCTCCAGCTGTGTGATGTCTACACATTTCCACAACAACCCCTCTCTGTTTAGATTGTCTCCAGCTGTGTGATGTCTACACATTTCCAAAACAACCCCTCTCTGTTTAGATTGTCTACAGCTGTGTGATGTCTACACATTTCCAAAACAACCCCTCTCTGTTTAGATTGTCTACAGCTGTGTGATGTCTACACATTTCCACAACAACCCCTCTCTGTTTAGATTGTCTCCAGCTGTGTGATGTCTACACATTTCCACAACAACCCCTCTCTGTTTAGATTGTCTCCAGCTGTGTAATGTCTACACATTTCCACAACATTGCCCAGTATTTCTCACCCTCTTTATAACTCAATGAACCCCAACTGACACATTATGTTCTATATAGTAGCTAGTAGCTTTATTTTCCACCCTATGTGCTCTGGTTTATAGTATTGCCCTCACTAGAGACAGAACCCCTTCCCCTCACTAGAGACAGAACCCCTTCCCTTCACTAGAGACAGAACCCCTTCCCATCTTTAGAGACAGAACCCCTTCCCCCTTTTAGAGACAGAACCCCCTCCCCTCACTAGAGACAGAACCCCTTCCCCTCTTTAGAGACAGAACCCCTTCCCCTCACTAGAGACAGAACCCCTTCCCCTCACTAGAGACAGAACCCCTTCCCCTCACTAGAGACAGAACCCCTTCCCCTCTTTAGAGACAGAACCCCTTCCCCCCACTAGAGACAGAACCCCTTCCCTCACTAGAGACAGACCCCCTTCCCCTCACTAGAGACAGAACCCCTTCCCCTCACTAGAGACAGAACCCCTTCCCCTCTTTAGAGACAGAACCCCTTCCCCTCTTTAGAGACAGAACCCCTTCCCCTCTTTAGAGACAGAACCCCTTCCCCTCACTAGAGACAGAACCCCTTCCCCTCACTAGAGACAGAACCCTTCCCCTCTTTCGAGACAGAACCCCTTCCCCTCACTAGAGACAGAATCCCTTCCCCTCACTAGAGACAGAACCCCTTCCCCTCACTAGAGACAGAACCCCTTCCCCTCACTAGAGACAGAACCCCTTCCCCTCACTAGAGACAGAACCCCTTCCCCTCACTAGAGACAGAACCCCTTCCCCTCTTTAGAGACAGAAACCCTTCCCTTCACTAGAGACAGAACCCCTTCCCCTCTTTAGAGACAGAACCCCTTCCCTTCACTAGAGACAGAACCCCTTCCCCTCACTAGAGACAGAACCCCTTCCCCTCTTTAGAGACAGAACCCCTTCCCCTCACTAGAGACAGAACCCCTTCCCCTCTTTAGAGACAGAACCCCTTCCCCTCACTAGAGACAGAACCCCTTCCCCTCACTAGAGACAGAACCCCTTCCCCTCACTAGAGACAGAACCCCTTCCCCTCACTAGAGACAGAACCCCTTCCCCTCACTAGAGACAGAACCCCTTCCCCTCACTAGAGACAGAACCCCTTCCCCTCACTAGAGACAGAACCCATTCCCCTCTTTAGAGACAGAACCCCTTCCCCTCTTTAGAGACAGAACCCCTTCCCCTCACTAGAGACAGAACCCCTTCCCCTCTTTAGAGACAGAACCCCTTCCCCTCACTAGAGACAGAACCCCTTCCCCTCACTAGAGACAGAACCCCTTCCCCTCACTAGAGACAGACCCCCTTCCCCTCTTTAGAGACAGAACCCCTTCCCCTCACTAGAGACAGAACCCCTTCCCCTCTTTAGAGACAGAACCCCTTCCCCTCACTAGAGACAGAACCCCTTCCCCTCACTAGAGACAGAACCCCTTCCCCTCACTAGAGACAGAACCCCTTCCCCTCACTAGAGACAGAACCCCTTCCCCTCACTAGAGACAGAACCCCTTCCCCTCTTTAGAGACAGAACCGCTTCCCCTCACTAGAGACAGAACCCCTTCCCCTCTTTAGAGACAGAACCCCTTCCCCTCTTTAGAGACAGAACCCCTTCCCCTCTTTAGAGACAGAACCCCTTCCCCTCACTAGAGACAGAACCCCTTCCCCTCACTAGAGACAGAACCCCTTCCCCTCTTTAGAGACAGAACCCCTTCCCCTCACTAGAGACAGAACCCCTTCCCTTCACTAGAGACAGAACCCCTTCCCCTCTTTAGAGACAGAACCCCTTCCCCTTTTAGAGACAGAACCCCTTCCCCTCTTTAGAGACAGAACCCCTTCCCCCACTAGAGACAGAACCCCTTCCCCTCACTAGAGACAGAACCCCTTCCCATCTTTAGAGACAGAACCCCTTCCCCTCACTAGAGACAGAACCCCTTCCCCCACTAGAGACAGAACCCCTTCCCCTCACTAGAGACAGAACCCCTTCCCCCACTAGAGACAGAACCCCTTCCCCTCACTAGAGACAGAACCCCTTCCCCTCACTAGAGACAGAACCCCTTCCCCTCACTAGAGACAGAACCCCTTCCCCTCTTTAGAGACAGAACCCCTTCCCCTCACTAGAGACAGAACCCCTTCCCCTCTTTAGAGACAGAACCCCTTCCCCTCTTTAGAGACAGAACCCCTTCCCCTCTTTAGAGACAGAACCCCTTCCCCTCACTAGAGACAGAACCCCTTCCCCTCTTTAGAGACAGAACCCCTTCCCCTCACTAGAGACAGAATCCCTTCCCCTCACTAGAGACAGAACCCCTTCCCCTCACTAGCGACAGAACCCCTTCCCCTCACTAGAGACAGAACCCCTTCCCCTCACTAGAGACAGAACCCCTTCCCTCACTAGAGACAGAACCCCTTCCCCTCTTTAGAGACAGAAACCCTTCCCTTCACTAGAGACAGAACCCCTTCCCCTCTTTAGAGACAGAACCCCTTCCCTTCACTAGAGACAGAACCCCTTCCCCTCACTAGAGACAGAACCCCTTCCCCTCTTTAGAGACAGAACCCCTTCCCCTCACTAGAGACAGAACCCCTTCCCCTCTTTAGAGACAGAACCCCTTCCCCTCACTAGAGACAGAACCCCTTCCCCTCACTAGAGACAGAACCCCTTCCCCTCACTAGAGACAGAACCCCTTCCCCTCTTTAGAGACAGAACCCCTTCCCCTCACTAGAGACATAACCCCTTCCCCTCACTAGAGACAGAACCCCTTCCCCTCACTAGAGACAGAACCCCTTCCCCTCTTTAGAGACAGAACCCCTTCCCCTCTTTAGAGACAGAACCCCTTCCCCTCACTAGAGACAGAACCCCTTCCCCTCACTAGAGACAGAACCCCTTCCCCTCTTTAGAGACAGAACCCCTTCCCCTCACTAGAGACAGAACCCCTTCCCCTCACTAGAGACAGAACCCCTTCCCCTCTTTGGAGACAGAACCCCTTCCCCTCTTTAGAGACAGAACCCCTTCCCCTCTTTAGAGACAGAACCCCTTCCCCTCACTAGAGACAGAACCCCTTCCCCTCACTAGAGACAGAACCCCTTCCCCTCTTTAGAGACAGAACCCCTTCCCTTCACTAGAGACAGAACCCCTTCCCCTCACTAGAGACAGAACCCCTTCCCCTCACTAGAGACAGAACCCCTTCCCCCCACTAGAGACAGAACCCCTTCCCCTCACTAGAGACAGAACCCCTTCCCCTCTTTAGAGACAGAACCCCTTCCCTTCACTAGAGACAGAACCCCTTCCCCTCACTAGAGACAGAACCCCTTCCCCTCTTTAGAGACAGAACCCCTTCCCCTCACTAGAGACAGAACCCCTTCCCCTCACTAGAGACAGAACCCCTTCCCCTCACTAGAGACAGAACCCCTTCCCCTCACTAGAGACAGAACCCCTTCCCCTCACTAGAGACAGAACCCCTTCCCCTCACTAGAGACAGAACCCCTTCCCCTCTTTAGAGACAGAACCCTTCCCTTCACTAGAGACAGAACCCCTTCCCCTCACTAGAGACAGAACCCCTTCCCCTTACTAGAGACAGAACCCCTTCCCCTCACTAGAGAAAGAACCCCTTCCCCTCACTAGAGACAGAACCCCTTCCCCTCACTAGAGACAGACCCCCTTCCCCTCACTAGAGACAGAACCCCTTCCCCTCTTTAGAGACAGAACCCCTTCCCCTCTTTAGAGACAGAACCCCCTCCCCTCACTAGAGACAGAACCCCTTCCCCTCTTTAGAGACAGAACCCCTTCTCCCCACTAGAGACAGAACCCCTTCCCCTCTTTAGAGACAGAACCCCTTCCCCTCACTAGAGACAGAACCCCTTCCCCTCACTAGAGACAGAACCCCTTCCCCTCACTAGAGACAGAACCCCTTCCCCTCACTAGAGACAAAACCCCTTCCCCTCTTTAGAGACAGAACCCCTTCCCCTCACTAGAGACAGAACCCCTTCCCCTCACTAGAGACAGAACCCCTTCCCCTCACTAGACAGAACCCTTTCCCCTCACTAGACAGAACCCCTTCCCCTCACTAGAGACAGAACCCCTTCCCCTCTTTAGAGACAGAACCCCTTCCCCTCACTAGAGACAGAACCCCTTCCCCTCACTAGAGACAGAACCCCTTCCCCTCACTAGAGACAGAACCCCTTCCCCCTTTTAGAGACAGAACCCCCTCCCCTCACTAGAGACAGAACCCTTTCCCCTCTTTAGAGACAGAACCCCTTCCCCTCACTAGAGACAGAACCCCTTCCCCTCACTAGAGACAGAACCCCTTCCCCTCACTAGAGACAGAACCCCTTCCCCTCACTAGAGACAGAACCCCTTCCCCTCACTAGAGACAGAACCCCTTCCCCTCACTAGAGACAGAACCCCTTCCCCTTCCCCTCACTAGAGACAGAACCCCTTCCCCTTCCCCTCACTAGAGACATAACCCCTTCCCCTCACTAGAGACAGAATCCCTTCCCCTCTTTAGCCATCTAGCTAGCTAGTTAATAACACATATCTTCTTCTTTTTTACATTTAAAAATGTATTTACTTAGGTTCTCCCACTGCCTATGTTTTTTGGGGGTCTAGCAAAACGCAGCCATGTGGGCGAATGGAGACAAGGCAAAAATGTGTGTTCGTCATCAGAGAAGTTGTGACGTTTGACTTTACCGGTGTAAACCATTACCAATTTCAATAAGTATAAATCACAGACTGCTGGGGGGGGGGGGGGGGTAGGCAGTGGACCGTTCAAACCATTTTTACAATACATAATTCTCCAGTGATTTTGTAGGTATAGCAACACGAGGCCACTGACAGTCTAGCCTGGTTTAAACCAGACTGAATGTTTTGATCACACACACAGAAGGTTAGAAAGATCAGCCAGAGGACAGCCACCCTGAAGCAGTCTTGGGGTTTATGGTTTAGGGGTTAGGGTGTCTTGCTGAAGGGCACAACAGCCATAGGTGGCATCTAGAATTTGCTATTAGCAACACTCCCGTTGCCAGCTCTCATCCCACTCCTTCACATAGTGTCCTTCTCTCTCTCTCTCTCTCTCTCTCTCTCTCTCTCTCTCTCTCTCTATCTATCTATCTCTCTATCTCTCTCTCTATCTATCTATCTATCTATCTATCTATCTATCTATCTATCTATCTGTCCCTCTCTCTCTCTCATTCTGTCCCTCTCTCTCTCTCATTCTGTCCCTCTCTCTCTCTCATTCTGTCCGCCTCTCTCTCTCATTCTGTCCCTCTCTCTCTATCTCTCTCTATCTCTCTCTCTCTATCTCTCTCTATCTCTCTCTCTCTATCTCTCTCTCTCTATCTCTCTCTATCTCTCTCTCTCTATCTCTCTCTATATCTCTCTCTCTATCTCTCTCTCTCTTTCTCTCCCTCAATCTCCCTCCCTCCCTCCGCCCCAGGTTAAAGTGATACATCCTAAGGGCTCTAGGAGGGCGGTGTAACTTTCTGCTGTGTCTGAACAAGCTCCTCTCTTGTTAATCTGAGTTATAATCCCGTCTGTTATAGGGCCTCTCACCAGCAGGATTAAGGGATTATGTAGGCCAGCAGCCAGCCTTAGTTAGCATGCTGACACAAAAGAGAGGTATTAGGGACAGCTTCTATCACACTGCAGGTATTAGGGATAGACTATGTCCCAAATGATACCCTACCCTTCATAGTGCACTACTTATAGTCTAAAGTAGTGCACTATATGGTGAATAGTGTGCAATTCGGGACGCATTTATAGCAACCACACTTTCAATACTGGAGGTGTTAAAGGAGGTTTCAATAATATCTGGGCTTTACTGAAGGTGATAAAGATGAAACTCTTTCTCCCTTCATTATTAATGCAGCTCAGAGCACTATAGCCTGGTCCCAGATCTATTTGTGACACCAACCAAACAGATCTGGGGCCAGGCTACTAAAGGCAAGACAACACAAATATATCTGGGACCAGGCTACTAGAGGCAAGACAACACAAATAGATCTGGGACCAGGCTACCTCGTAAATAGATCTGGGACCAGGCTACCTCGTAAACAGATCTGTGACCAGGCTACCTCGTAAACAGATCTGGGACCAGGCTACCTCGTAAATAGATCTGGGACCAGGCTACCTCGTAAACAGATCTGGGACCAGGCTACCTCGTAAACAGATCTGGGACCAGGCTACCTCGTAAACAGATCTGTGACCAGGCTACCTCGTAAATAGATCTGGGACCAGGCTACCTCGTAAATAGATCTGGGACCAGGCTACCTCGTAAACAGATCTGGGACCAGGCTACCTCGTAAATAGATCTGGGACCAGGCTACCTCGTAAACAGATCTGGGACCAGGCTACCTCGTAAACAGATCTGGGACCAGGCTACCTCGTAAATAGATCTGGGACCAGGCTACCTCGTAAATAGATCTGGGACCAGGCTACCTCGTAAACAGATCTGGGTCCAGGCTACCTCGTAAATAGATCTGGGACCAGGCTACCTCGTAAACAGATCTGGGACCAGGCTACCTCGTAAATAGATCTGGGACCAGGCTACCTCGTAAATAGATCTGGGACCAGGCTACCTCGTAAACAGATCTGGGACCAGGCTACCTCGTAAATAGATCTTGGTCCAGGCTACCTCGTAAATAGATCTGGGACCAGGCTACGTCGTAAATAGATCTGGGTCCAGGATACCTCGTAAATAGATCTGGGACCAGGCTACCTCGTAAACAGATCTGTGACCAGGCTACCTCGTAAATAGATCTGGGACCAGGCTACCTCGTAAACAGATCTGGGACCAGGCTACCTCGTAAACAGATCTGGGACCAGGCTACCTCGTAAATAGATCTGGGACCAGGCTACCTCGTAAACAGATCTGTGACCAGGCTACCTCGTAAATAGATCTGGGACCAGGCTACCTCGTAAATAGATCTGGGACCAGGCTACCTCGTAAGTGCTTCTGAAGGCTGTTTCTTGTCTCTCCATTTGAGGTTTGAGGGGTTGATCGGGTTCATTTGAGAGAGAGATAAAGAGAGAGTAAGTGAGAGAGAGAGACCGGGAGTGAAGGGGAGAAAGAGAGATGAAGGGAGGGAAGGAAAGAGAGGGAGAGGGGAGGGAGAGAGAGAGAGGGATTGAGGAAGGAGAGAGAGAGAGAGAGAGAGAGAGAGAGAGAGGGAAGAAAGGGGAGGGAGAGAGTGAAGGGGAGAGGGGGAGAGAGAAGGAAGGGGGGAGAGAGTGAGGGAAGGATAGAGTGAGAGAGAGAGAGAGAGAGATACACAGAGAGACAGAAAGAGAGAGAGAGAGAGAGAGAGAGAGAGAGAGAGAGAGAGAGAGAGAGAGAGACAGAGAGAGACAGAGGGAGACAGAGGGAGACAGAGGGAGACAGAGAGTATTCCATAATGAGTCCTGGGTGTTTCAGTAGGAGCTGTCTTGTAAAGCCACTTCACTTCCCCTGGAGCTAAAGTATGTTTTATGCCCTTTAATTTGAAGACTGTACTGTGATCATTGGTGTGTGTTCAGTCTATTCAGTAACTCATAAAATTATTGCAATTGTCGAATTTGAAAAAAAAGCATGACGTTTTAATCTAAAGACCTATGCAATTTCTATAAAGGCTTCCGACCTCCCACACAGCTCCCCAAAAATGTGAGCCCCCTATTCAGCCCCTGCAAGAGGTTATAAGCCCCTATGTCGCGGCTATGAAGGCTCATAAGCGCCTTTAGAGCTCCTGTTGTCTCCACCACCATCATCTGTGCAGAAGGACATGCTCGATGTGTTCTAGATAGAGACAGGAAGTGCTCGATGTGTTCTAGATAGAGACAGGAAGTGCTCGATGTGTCCTAGATAGAGACAGGAAGTGCTCGATGTGTTCTAGATAGAGTCAGGAAGTGTTCGATGTGTTCTAGATAGAGTCAGGAAGTGCTCGATGTGTCCTAGATAGAGACAGGAAGTGCTCGATGTGTTCTAGATGGAGACAGGAAGTGCTAGATGTGTTCTAGATAGAGAGAAACCTTTGGAGAGAGTGTTTGATATGTGCTGTAGGGCAGCATCTCATCTCTCCCCTGGTGATTGATGCAAGAATAAAAAATAATGAACGCAGGCATCTATTAAACATAATAAACACCTACACAGCCTGTATGAAGTCCTATAAGCTCTTTGCATTCTCTATGAAGGCTCATAAGCCCTCATAGTGCTCTAGTTGTTTCCATCTCCATCATCTGTGCAGCAGAAAGGGTGCATCTCTCCCCCGGTCTTGCTGCAAGAATAAAATGACTGAGGATGATGAGCCGTTGATTCATGGCGTAGAGATACGCAGCCTCTATGAAAGGTTATAATCATCTACGCAGCCTCTGCGAATGGTTACGATCCCACACCAGCCTCTGAAGTCTGAGTGATACAATAGGCTGTCGTTGATCATAGAGTTAGCTGAAGGAGGTTTGATAAGTTAGTTGGAGGTTTAACAAGTCAGCTGAAGGAAATGTAATACGTGAGTTGGAGATTTAATAAGTTAGTTGGATGTTTAATAAGTGAGTTGGAGATTTAATAAGTTAGTTGGATGTTTAATAAGTGAGTTGGAGATTTAATAAGTTAGTTGGATGTTTAATAAGTGAGTTGGAGATTTAATAAGTTAGTTGAAATAGATTTAATACGTTTGTTGAAGGAGATTTAATAAGTTAGTTGAAGGAGGTGTAATAAGTTAGTTGGGGGTTTAATAAAGTTAGCTGAAGGAGGTTTAATAAGTTAGTTGGAGGTTTAATGAAGTTAGTTGAAGGAGGTTTAATGAGTTAGTTGGAGGTTTAATACGTTGAAGGAGGTTTAATAACGTAGTTGGGGGTTTAATGAAGTTTGTTGAAGGAGGTTTAATAAATTAGTTGGTTTAATAAGTTGAAGGAGGTTAAATAAGGTTCACGGCAGTAATCGGAGGAACATTTAACAGTTTTAACGATGGAGAATGATAATGAGATTTCTCTCTCTTAACCAGAAATAGATTGTTCTGCCTTAGATGTTTCCCCCTCGTTCTCATTCTCTTCTGGCTTTGTTGCTTCTTTCTCTAACACTTCAAAGAGAAATTAGGTTGCCCTGGTCAAAAGTAGTACACTATATAGGGAATAGGGTGCTATTTCAGCCTCTGTGTGCTAGATAGAGAGAAATCTTTGGAGAGGTAGTGTTTGATAGGTTCTGTAGGACAAGCGTCTCATCTTCTCTGATGATTGATTTAAGCAGAAGCTAGATCACATCGTTACATGTACTGTACTGTATTACTCTCCACAGACAGTCAGTCAGTGTTAAAACAGCATTTCTAGTTTGTGAAGTACTTTTTTTAACCTAAACTCTACCATGTGTTATCACAACTGCTTCTGGCCTTTGTAGATTACAACAAAGGGGAAAGAGAGCCTTAGGGCGTTTTCACATGTGACATGCGGTACCCTGGTCCGGTTTCCTGAGAATTCTACAGAAGACGTTTTTTTTTCCTTTCAAAAGAGCTGAAAATAACAGTTTCAGGGTGACAATTTGCAAGACAAACATTCTACATGACGTTAGCAAGCTAGCCTGTTTACGACAGGGGGGAGGGGGCTGCCTCACCACAATACCTGACACACAGGTCCTGGATCTTGGACTCGCTACTCACACAGGTCCAGGGTTCGTTGGTGTTTTAGTATAGTATGGAACAGTGTACTAAACGCCCTAGGGTCTGGATATTACACAAGACAGCGCCCTAGGACAAGAGTCTTACACCAAGATAAGAGGACAAGAGTCTTACACCAAGATAAGAGTCTTACACCAGGATAAGAGTCTTACACCAGGACAAGAGTCTTACACCAGGACAAGAGTCTTACACCAGGACAAGAGTTACACCAGGATAAGAGTCTTACACCAGGATAAGAGTCTTACACCAGGATAAGAGTCTTACACCAGGACAAGAGTCTTACACCAGGACAAGAGTTACACCAGGATAAGAGTCTTACACCAGGATAAGAGTCTTACACCAGGACAAGAGTTACACCAGGATAAGAGTCTTACACCAGGATAAGAGTCTTATACCAGGACAAGAGTCTTACACCAGGATAAGAGTCTTACACCAGGACAAGAGTCTTACACCAGGATAAGAGTCTTATACCAGGACAAGAGTCTTACACCAGGACAAGAGTTACACCAGGATAAGAGTCTTACACCAGGACAAGAGTCTTACACCAAGATAAGAGTCTTACACCAGGACAAGAGTCTTACACCAGGATAAGAGTCTTACACCAGGATAAGAGTCTTATACCAGGACAAGAGTCTTACACCAGGATAAGAGTCTTATACCAGGACAAGAGTCTTACACCAGGATAAGAGTCTTACACCAGGATAAGAGTCTTATACCAGGACAAGAGTCTTACACCAGGACAAGAGTCTTACACTAGGATAAGAGTCTTACACCAGGACAAGAGTCTTACACTAGGATAAGAGTCTTACACCAGGACAAGAGTCTTACACCAGGACAAGAGTCTTACACTAGGATAAGAGTCTTACACCAGGACAAGAGTCTTACACTAGGATAAGAGTCTTACACCAGGACAAGAGTCTTACACCAGGATAAGAGTCTTACACCAGGACAAGAGTATTACACCAGGACAAGAGTCTTACACCAGGACAAGAGTCTTACACCAGGATAAGAGTCTTACACCAGGATAAGAGTCTTACACCAGGATAAGAGTCTTACACCAGGATAAGAGTCTTAAACCAGGATAAGAGTCTTACACCAGGACAGTAGTCTTATACCAGGATAAGAGTCTTACACCAGGACAGTAGTCTTACACCAGGATAAGAGTCTTACACCAGGACAAGAGTCTTACACCAGGATAAGAGTCTTACACCAGGATAAGAGTCTTACACCAAGATAAGAGGATAAGAGTCTTACACCAAGATAAGAGGATAAGAGTCTTCCACCAGGACAAGAGTCTTACACCAGGATAAGAGTCTTACACCAAGATAAGAGGATAAGAGTCTTACACCAAGATAAGAGGATAAGAGTCTTACACCAGGACAAGAGTCTTACACCAGGATAAGAGTCTTACACCAGAATAAGAGTCTTACACCAGGACAAGAGGCTTACACCAGGACAAGAGTCTTACACCAAGATAAGAGGATAAGAGTCTTACACCAAGATAAGAGGATAAGAGTCTTACACCAGGACAAGAGCCTTACACCAGGATAAGAGTCTTACACCAAGATAAGAGGATAAGAGTCTTACACCAAGATAAGAGTCTTACACCAGGACAAGAGTCTTACACCAAGATAAGAGTCTTACACCAGGACAAGAGTCTTACACCAGGATAAGAGTCTTACACCAAGATAAGAGTCTTACACCAGGACAAGAGTCTTACACCAAGATAAGAGTCTTACACCAGGACAAGAGTCTTACACCAAGATAAGAGTCTTACACCAGGACAAGAGTCTTACACCAGGACAAGAGTCTTACACCAGGATAAGAGTCTTACACCAAGATAAGAGGATAAGAGTCTTACACCAAGATAAGAGTCTTACACCAGGACAAGAGTCTTACACCAGGATAAGAGTCTTACACCAAGATAAGAGTCTTACACCAGGACAAGAGTCTTACAACAAGATAAGAGTCTTACACCAAGATAAGAGACAGTTTAGAGAGCCTTGTGGAGGACAGCCTCTAGTATAGAAGGATAGACAGAGGACAGTTTAAAGAGCCCTCATTGAGGACAGCCTCTAGTATAGATGGATAGACAGAGGACAGTTTAGAGAGCCCTCATTGAGGACAGCCTCTAGTATAGATGGATAGACAGAGGACAGTTTAAAGAGCCCTCATTGAGGACAGCCTCTAGTATAGAAGGATAGACAGAGGACAGTTTAGAGAGCCTTGTGGAGGACAGCCTCTAGTATAGATGGATAGACAGAGGACAGTTTAGAGAGCCTTGTGGAGGACAGCCTCTAGTATAGAAGGATAGACAGAGGACAGTTTAAAGAGCCCTCATTGAGGACAGTCTCTAGTATAGAAGGATAGACAGAGGACAGTTTAGAGAGCCCTCATTGAGGACAGCCTCTAGTATAGATGGATAGACAGAGGACAGTTTAAAGAGCCCTCATTGAGGACAGCCTCTAGTATAGATGGATAGACAGAGGACAGTTTAAAGAGCCCTCATTGAGGACAGCCTCTAGTATAGATGGATAGACAGAGGACAGTTTAGAGAGCCCTCATTGAGGACAGCCTCTAGTATAGATGGATAGACAGAGGACAGTTTAAAGAGCCCTCATTGAGGACAGCCTCTAGTATAGATGGATAGAAAGAGGACAGTTTAAAGAGCCCTCATTGAGGACAGCCTCTAGTATAGAAGGATAGACAGAGGACAGTTTAGAGGGCCTCTTGGAGGACAGCCTCTAGTATAGATGGATAGACAGAGGACAGTTTAGAGAGCCTTGTGGAGGACAGCCTCTAGTATAGAAGGATAGACAGAGGACAGTTTAAAGAGCCCTCATTGAGGACAGCCTCTAGTATAGATGGATAGACAGAGGACAGTTTAGAGAGCCCTCATTGAGGACAGCCTCTAGTATAGATGGATAGACAGAGGACAGTTTAAAGAGCCCTCATTGAGGACAGCCTCTAGTATAGAAGGATAGAAAGAGGACAGTTTAAAGAGCCCTCATTGAGGACAGCCTCTAGTATAGATGGATAGACAGAGGACAGTTTAGAGAGCCTTGTGGAGGACAGCCTCTAGTATAGATGGATAGACAGAGGACAGTTTAGAGAGCCTTCATTGAGGACAGGCTCTAGTATAGAAGGATAGACAGAGGACAGTTTAAAGAGCCCTCATTGAGGACAGACTCTAGTATAGATGGATAGACAGAGGACAGTTTAGAGAGCCTTGTGGAGGACAGCCTCTAGTATAGATGGATAGACAGAGGACAGTTTAGAGAGCCTTCATTGAGGACAGCCTCTAGTATAGAAGGATAGACAGAGGACAGTTTAGAGAGCCCTCATTGAGGACAGCCTCTAGTATAGATGGATAGACAGAGGACAGTTTAAAGAGCCCTCATTGAGGACAGCCTCTAGTATAGTAGGATAGACAGAGGACAGTTTAAAGAGCCCTCATTGAGGACAGCCTCTAGTATAGATGGATAGACATAGGACAGTTTAGAGAGCCTTGTGGAGGACAGCCTCTAGTATAGATGGATAGACAGAGGACAGTTTAGAGAGCCTTCATTGAGGACAGCCTCTAGTATAGAAGGATAGACAGAGGACAGTTTAAAGAGCCCTCATTGAGGACAGCCTCTAGTATAGATGGATAGACAGAGGACATTTTAAAGAGCCCTCATTGAGGACAGCCTCTAGTATAGAAGGATAGACAGAGGACAGTTTAGAGAGCCCTCATTGAGGACAGCCTCTAGTATAGAAGGATAGACAGAGGACAGTTTAGAGAGCCTTGTGGAGGACATAATAGATGAAAGGAGAGATGTAATTTGACGACGACTATGGATGGAATGAGGAACAGAATATTCCGTGCATTAACACCTGACAATCACCCGTTACCATGGTTCCCCTGCACTGATAAGACTTGTACCTAATGAGTTATATGAAAGAGTCCTTCTGCAGCATGTAGCCGTACTGTAGAGACCACATGTGCACATCCCATAATGCCTCCCCCCTAGTCCCTTTGTGGATATGGGACCCTAGTCCCCTGCCTGGTCAAAAGTAGTAAACTCTGAAGCCATTTGGGATTCATGATTCATTGAATTTTTATTTAATTAAAATGAAAGACCTATTTAAAAAAAAAATGTTTTATTGGATTATATTATGAATCAGTAGAAGCAGTCAGTAGCAGTACCGCTGTGGATCGGTTTACACACACACACACACACACACACACACACACACACACACACACACACACACACACACACACACACACACACACACACACACACACACACACACACACACTTACCTGAGAAGAAACGGTATGAGCTTTATCCTTTTCCCCCTGACGTTACAGAACACCTGTTTCCCAAATGTCTCCCTTGTTCCCTATAGAGTGAACTACTTCGGGGGATCAAAAGTAGTGCACTAGATAGGGAATAGGATACCGTTAAGGACCCACCCATCCTTGCTCTACATTTTGTCTAAAATCTATATATTTTTTCAACGCGTTCTTCTTGTTCTTGTCGCTGATCAAAATTGCTGATTGAAACTTAAACATAATCTCATCATCACTGTGACTTGTTCTCTTCCATCCTTTATCTTTGAATCTTTGAATCCTCTGCGTACTATAGTACTGTAGTCCCAGTCTCCTTCCCAAATTACACACTATTTATGTTTTTATTTTTATAAATAATTTCATTTTAATAATTTATATTTATTTATTATCCTTTTGACCAGGGCCCAAGATGGCGTAGCAGTCAGACATATTTTTTGTCCCATGTTTATATCATTTTCTTTGTATATATCTAATATTTGTTATTGCAATTTACATCTACGGACTGAATATACTCTCCTGCAACCCACTTCACCCAATGTGGTACGGATCTGTTATTTTTATACTTTAGAACCAGAACCCCCATAGTAGTCATCACAGTTAACTCACACATGATTAATTTTTATTTTTACCTTTATTTAACTAGGCAAGTCAGTTAAGAACAAATTCTTATTTTCAATGACGGCCTAGGAACAGTGGGTTAACTGCCTGTTCAGGGGCAGAATGACAGATTTGTACCTTGTCAGCTCAGGGATTTGAACTTGCAACCTTCCGGTCACTAGTCCAACACTCTAACCACTAGGCTACCCTAACTCAAACACTAGCCAGCTTTAGCTCGGTCAATACCTGCCAGTCTGCACAGCGCGATATCAACCCGGAGTATATCGGTCTGCTTTTTCTCTACCACATCTCTGGATTCCTACCGCAAGCTCTGAATCTTTACACCGGATCATCGCAGCTAGCTAGCTGCAATCCGAGTGGCCACTCCTGGCTAACGTCTCTATCCCAAAGCAAGCACCAGTTAGCCTGGAGCTAACCTCAAGCTCGGATCATCTCCTGTGCTTCAATACTTATTTTGCCAATTAGCCTGGACCCTTTGCGGCCGACACGAAGCCCCAATCCATCACGACTGGTCTGCCAACGTAACCCGTCCGAGGGGGTTTCAACAGGCTCTTCCGTTGTGACGTCCCCCTGAAGCCCATCTGCTAGCCTGCTACTAGCCCCGGCCTGCTAGCTGTCTGAATCTCCGTACCTCCAGCTGGCCTAGCTACTCACTGGGCCCTATGATGACTCGGCTACACATGCCTCTCCCTAATGTCAATATGTCCATTGCTGTCTTGTCTATTGCTGTTTTGGTTAGTGATGATTGTCTTATTTCGCTGTAGAGCCTCCAACCCTGCTCAATATGCCTTAGCTAATCTCCCACACGAGGTGACCTCACCTGGTCTAAATGATGTCTTCTCATCGTCACTCAATGCCTAGGTTTACCTCCACTGTATTCACATCCTACCATGCCCTTGTCTGTACATTATGCCTTGAATCTATTCTTCCGCGCCCAGAAACCTGCTACTTTTACTGTTCCGAACGCACCAGACGACCAGTTCTTATAGCCTTTAACCGTACCCTTATTCTACTCCTCCTCTGTTCCTCAGCTGATGTAGAGGTTAACCCAGGCCCTGTGTGTCCCCAGGCGCTCTCATCTGTTGACTTATGTAACCGTAAAAGCCTTGGTTTCATGCATGTTAACATTAGAAACCTCCTCCCGAAGTTTGTTTTATTCACTGCTTTAGCACACTCTGCCAACATGGATGTCCTAGCCGTGTCTGAATCCTGGCTTAGGAAGACTACCAAAAATCCTGAAATTTCCATCCCTAAGTATAACATTTTCCAACAAGATAGAACTGCCAAAGGGGGCCGAGTTGCAATCTACTGCAGGGATAGCCTGCAGTGTTCTGTCATACTATTCAGGTCTGTGCATAAACAATTCGAGCTTCTACTTTTAAAAATCCACATTTCCAGAAATAAGTCTCTCACCGTTGCTGCGTGTTATGGACCCCCTTCAGCCCCCAGCTGTGCCCTGGACACCATATGTGAATTGATCGCCCCTCATCTATCTTCAGAGTTCGTACTATTAGGTGACCTAAACTGGGACATGCTTAACACCCCAGTCCTCCTACAATCTAAGCTAGATGCCCTCAATCTCACACAAATTATCAAGGAACCTACCAGGTACAACCCTAAATCCTTAACCATGGGCACCCTCTTAGATATCATCCTGACCAACTTGCCCTCTAAATACGCCTCTGCTGTCTTCAACCAGGATCTCAGCAATCACTGCTCCATTGCATGCGTGCGTATTGGGTCCGCGGTCAAACGACCACCCCTCATCACTGTCAAAAGCACTTCAGCAAGCAGGTCTTTCTAATCTACCTGACCCGGGTATCCTGGAAGGATATTGACCTCATTCCATCAGTAGGGGATGCCTGGTTGCTCTTTAAAAGTGCTTTCCTCACCATCTTAAATAAGCATGCCCCATTCAAAAAAATGTAGAACTAAGAAGAGATAAAGCCCTTGGTTCACCCCAGACTTGACTGCCCTTGACCAGCACAAAAACATCCCGTGGTATTCTGCATTAGCATCAAATAGCCCCCGCGATATGCAACTTTTCAGGGAAGTCAGGAACCAATATATTCAGTCAGTTAGGAAAGCTAAGGCTAGCTTTTTCAAACAGAAATTTGCTTCCTGTAGCACCAATTCCAAAACGTTTAGGGGACACTGTAAAGTCCATAGAGAATAAGAGCACCTCATCCCAGCTGCCCACTGCACTGAGGCTAGGAAACACTGTCACAACCGATAAATCTACGATAATCGATCGTTTCAATAAGCATTTGTCTACGGCTTGGCCATGCTTTCCACCTGGCTACCCCTACCCTGGCCAACATCTCAGCACCCCCTTAGTAACTTGCCCAAGCCCTCCCCCCGGCTTCTCCTTCACCCAAATCCAGATAGAAAATCTGGATCCCTACCAATCAGCTGGGCAAGACAATCTGGACCCTCTCTTTCTAAAATGATCTGCCAAAATTGTTGCAAGCCCTATTACTAGCCGATTCAACCTCTCTCTCGTATCGAGATTCCCGAAGAATGGAAAGCTGCCGCCCTCTTCAAAGGGGGAGACACTCTAGATCCAAACTGTTATAGCCATCCTGCCCTGCCTTTCTAAAATCTTCAAAAGCTGACCTAGAATATGTGGACAACTACAAATACCTAGGTGTCTGGTTAGACTGTATACTCTCCTTCTCGACTCACATTAAGCATCTCCAATCCAAAATTAAATCTAGAATCGGCTTCCTATTTCGCAACAAAGCCTCCTTCCCTCATGCTGCCAAACATACCCTTTGAAAAACTGACCGTCCTACCGATCCTTGACTTCGGCGATGTCATTTAAAAAATAGCCTCCAACACTATACTCAGCAAAACTGGATGCAGTCGATCACAGTGCCATCCGTTTTGTCACCAAAGCCCCATATACTACCCACCATTGCGACTTGTATGCTCCTCGTTGGCGGGCCCTCACTACATATTCATCGCCAAACCCACTGGCTCCAGGTCATCTCTAAGTCTTTGCTAGGTAAAGCCCCACCTTATCTCAGCTCACTGGTCACCATAGAAACACCCACCTGCAGCAGTCAGCAGGTATATTTCACTGGTCATCCCCAAAGCCAACACTTACTTTGGCCGCCTTTCCTTCCAGTTCTCTGCTGCCAATGACTGGAACAAATTGCAAAAATCACTGAAGTTGGAGTCTTATATCTCCCTCTCTAACTTTAAGCATCAGCTGTCAGAGCAGCTTAACGATCACTGTACCTGTACGCAGCCCATCTGTAAATAGCCAATCTGTAAATAGCCCACCCAACTACCTCATCCCCATATTATTACTTACCCTCTTGCTCTTTCGAACTCCAGTATCTCTACTTGTACATCATCATCTGCACATCTATCACTCCAGTGTTATTTTTTGTTTCCCTCCCTACTCTTCTACATTTGCACACACTGTACATAGATTTTTCTATTGTGTTATTGACTGTGCGTTTCTTAAAATGTAACTCTGTGTTGTTGTATGTGTCACACTGCTTTGCTGTATCTTGTCCAGGTCGCAGTAGTAAATTAGAACTTGTTCTCAACTAGCCTACCTGGTTAAAAAAAGAAATATATATATATATATATATAATAATAATAATTTCCCTGGCCTGGTCAACGGTAGTGCACTATATAGGGAATAGAGTATATAGGGAACAGTTAGTTGGACTCAGCCCCATTGATGACAGGTAGTAGATCTGGTATGTTGTCTAAACAGTTAGTTGGACTCAGCCCCATTGATGACAGGTAGTAGATCTGGTATGTTCTCTAAACAGTTAGTTGGACTCAGCCCCATTGATGACAGGTAGTAGATCTGGTATGTTCTCTAAACAGTTAGTTGGACTCATTGATGACAGGTAGTAGATCTGGTATGTTCTCTAAACAGTTAGTTGGACTCATTGATGACAGGTAGTAGATCTGGTATGTTCTCTAAACAGTTAGTTGGACTCAGCCCCGTTGATGACAGGTAGTAGATCTGGTATGTTCTCTAAACAGTTAGTTGGACTCAGCCCCATTGATGACAGGTAGTAGATCTGGTATGTTCTCTAAACAGTTAGTTGGACTCAGCCCCATTGGTGACAGGTAGTAGATCTGGTATGTTCTCTAAACAGTTAGTTGGACTCAGCCCCATTGATGACAGGTAGTAGATCTGGTATGTTCTCTAAACAGTTAGTTGGACTCAGCCCCATTGATGACAGGTAGTAGATCTGGTATGTTCTCTAAACAGTTAGTTGGACTCAGCCCCATTGATGACAGGTAGTAGATCTGGTATGTTCTCTAAACAGTTAGTTGGACTCAGCCCCATTGATGACAGGTAGTAGATCTGGTATGTTCTCTAAACAGTTAGTTGGACTCAGCCCCATTGATGACAGGTAGTAGATCTGGTATGTTCTCTAAACAGTTAGTTGGACTCAGCCCCATTGATGGCAGGTAGTAGATCTGGTATGTTCTCTAAACAGTTAGTTGGACTTATTGATGACAGGTAGTAGATCTGGTATGTTCTCTAAACAGTTAGTTGGACTCAGCCCCATTGGTGACAGGTAGTAGATCTGGTATGTTCTCTAAACAGTTAGTTTGACTCAGCCCCATTGATGACAGGTAGTAGATCTGGTATGTTCTCTAAACAGTTAGTTGGACTCAGCCCCATTGATGACAGGTAGTAGATCTGGTATGTTCTCTAAACAGTTAGTTGGACTCAGCCCTTTTGATGACAGGTAGTAGATCTGGTATGTTCTCTAAACAGTTAGTTGGACTCAGCCCCATTGATGACAGGTAGTAGATCTGGTATGTTCTCTAAACAGTTAGTTGGACTCAGCCCCATTGATGACAGGTAGTAGATCTGGTATGTTCTCTAAACAGTTAGTTGGACTCATTGATGACAGTTAGTAGATCTGGTAAGTTCTCTAAACAGTTAGTTGGACTCAGCCCCATTGATGACAGGTAGTAGATCTGGTATGTTCTCTAAACAGTTAGTTGGACTCAGCCCCATTGATGACAGGTAGTAGATCTGGTATGTTCTCTAAACAGTTAGTTGGACTCAGCCCCATTGATGACAGGTAGTAGATCTGGTATGTTCTCTAAACAGTTAGTTGGACTCAGCCCCATTGATGACAGGCAGTAGATCTGGTATGTTCTCTAAACAGTTAGTTGGACTCAGCCCCATTGATGACAGGTAGTAGATCTGGTATGTTCTCTAAACAGTTAGTTGGACTCAGCCCCATTGATGACAGGTAGTAGATCTGGTATGTTCTCTAAACAGTTAGTTGGACTCAGCCCCGTTGATGACAGGTAGTAGATCTGGTATGTTCTCTAAACAGTTAGTTGGACTCATTGATGACAGGTAGTAGATCTGGTATGTTCTCTAAACAGTTAGTTGGACTCATTGATGACAGGTAGTAGATCTGGTATGTTCTCTAAACAGTTAGTTGGACTCAGCCCCATTGATGACAGGTAGTAGATCTGGTATGTTCTCTAAACAGTTAGTTGGACTCAGCCCCATTGATGACAGGTAGTAGATCTGGTATGTTCTCTAAACAGTTAGTTTGACTCAGCCCCATTGATGACAGGTAGTAGATCTGGTATGTTCTCTAAACAGTTAGTTGGACTCAGCCTCATTGATGACAGGTAGTAGATCTGGTATGTTCTCTAAACAGTTAGTTGGACTCAGCCCCATTGATGACAGGTAGTAGATCTGGTATGTTCTCTAAACAGTTAGTTGGACTCAGCCCCATTGATGACAGGCAGTAGATCTGGTATGTTCTCTAAACAGTTAGTTGGACTCAGCCCCATTGATGACAGGTAGTAGATCTGGTATGTTCTCTAAACAGTTAGTTGGACTCATTGATGACAGGTAGTAGATCTGGTATGTTCTCTAAACAGTTAGTTGGACTCAGCCCCGTTGATGACAGGTAGTAGATCTTGTATGTTCTCTAAACAGTTAGTTGGACTCAGCCCCATTGATGACAGGTAGTAGATCTGGTATGTTCTCTAAACAGTTAGTTGGACTCAGCCCCATTGATGACAGGTAGTAGATCTGGTATGTTCTCTAAACAGTTAGTTGGACTCAGCCTCATTGATGACAGGTAGTAGATCTGGTATGTTCTCTAAACAGTTAGTTGGACTCAGCCCCATTGATGACAGGTAGTAGATCTGGTATGTTCTCTAAACAGTTAGTTGGACTCAGCCCCATTGATGACAGGCAGTAGATCTGGTATGTTCTCTAAACAGTTAGTTGGACTCAGCCCCATTGATGACAGGTAGTAGATCTGGTATGTTCTCTAAACAGTTAGTTGGACTCAGCCCCATTGATGACAGGTAGTAGATCTGGTATGTTCTCTAAACAGTTAGTTGGACTCAGCCCCATTGATGACAGGTAGTAGATCTGGTATGTTCTCTAAACAGTTAGTTTGACTCAGCCCCATTGATGACAGGTAGTAGATCTGGTATGTTCTCTAAACAGTTAGTTGGACTCAGCCTCATTGATGACAGGTAGTAGATCTGGTATGTTCTCTAAACAGTTAGTTGGACTCAGCCCCATTGATGACAGGTAGTAGATCTGGTATGTTCTCTAAACAGTTAGTTGGACTCAGCCCCATTGAT